>NW_027460538.1:12500-60676 GCF_050947875.1 Dermacentor variabilis | reverse complement strand
GATATGATATGATATGATATGGCCATGATATGATATGTTGATATGCATGATATGATATGATATGCCATATGATATGATATGATATGGCCATGATATGATATGATATGATATGATATGGCCATGATATGATTGATATGGCCATGATATGATATGATATGAATATGATATGATATGATATGGCCATGATGATATGATATGATATGATATGCCTATGATATGGCATGATATGATATGATATGATATGAATGGCCATGATATGATATGATATGATATGATATGATATGATATGATATGATATGGCGATATGATATGATATGATATGGCCATGATATGATATTGATATGATATGATATGGCCATGATATGATATGATATGATATGATATGATGCCTATGATATGATATGATATGATATGATATGGCCATGATATGATATGATATGATATGGCCATGATATGATATATGATATGCATGATATGATATGCCATGATATGATATGATATGATATGATATGATATGATATGGCCATGATATGATATGATATGATATGATATGGCCATGATATGATATGATATGATATGAGTATGATTGATATGATATGATATGCCATGATATGATGAATGATATTGATATGATATGATATGATATGATATGGCCATGATATGATATGATATGATATGATATGGCCATGATATGATATGATATGATATGGCCATGATATGATATGATATGATATGGCCATGATATGATATGATATGATATGATATGGCCATGATATGATATGATATGATATGGCCATGATATGATATGATATGATATGATATGGGCCATGATATGATATGATATGATATGGCCATGATATGATATGATATGATATGGCCATGATATGATATGATATGATATGATATGGCCATGATATGATATGATATGATATGGCCATGATATGATATGATATGATATGATATGGCCATGATATGATATGATATGATATGATATGGCCATGATATGATATGATATGATATGATATGGCCATGATATGATATGATATGATATGATATGGCCATGATATGATATGATATGATATGGCCATGATATGATATTGATATGATATGGCCATGATATGATATGATATGATATGGCCAATGATATGATATGATATGATATGATATGGCCATGATATGATATGATATGATATGATATGCATATGATATGATATGATATGATATGGCCATGATATGAGATATGATATGATATGATATGGCCATGATATGATATGATATGATATGATATGGCCATGATATGATATGATATGATATGATATGGCCATGATATGATATGATATGATATGATATGATGGCCATGATATGATATGATATGATATGGCCATGATATGATATGATATGGCCATGATATGATATGATATGATATGGCCATGATATATGATATGGCCATGATTGATATGATATGATATGGCCATGATATGATATGATATGATATGGCCATGATATGATATGATATGATATGGCCATGATATGATATGATATGATATGGCCATGATATGATATGATATGATATGATATGGCCATGATATGATATGATATGATATGGCCATGATATGATATGATATGATATGGCCATGATATGATATGATATGATATGGCCATGATATGATATGATATGATATGATATGATATGGCCATGATATGATATGATATGATATGGCCATGATATGATATGATATGATATGATATGGCCATGATATGATATGATATATGATATGGCCATGATATGATATGATATGATATGGCCATGATATGATATGATATGATATGATATGGCCATGATATGATATGATATGATATGATATGGCCATGATATGATATGATATGATATGGCCATGATATGATATGATATGGCCATGATATGATATGATATGGCCATGATATGATATGATATGGCAATGATATGATATGATATGATATGGCCATGATATGATATGATATGATATGGCCATGATATGATATGATATGATATGATATGGCCATGATATGATATGATATGATATGATATGGCCATGATATGATATGATATGATATGATATGGCCATGATATGATATGATATGATATGATATGGCCATGATATGATATGATATGATATGATATGGCCATGATATGATATGATATGAATGATGATATGGCCATGATATGATATGATATGATATGGCCATGATATGATATGATATGATATGATATGATATGGCCATGATATGATATGATATGATATGGCCATGATATGATATGATATGATATGATATGGCCATGATATGATATGATATGATATGATATGATATGGCCATGATATGATATGATATGATATGATATGGCCATGATATGATATGATATGATATGATATGGCCATGATATGATATGATATGATATGATATGGCCATGATATGATATGATATGATATGATATGGCCATGATATGATATGATATGATATGATATGGCCATGATATGATATGGATATGATATGATATGATATGATATGATATGATATGGCCATGATATGATATGATATGATATGGCCATGATATGATATGATATGATATGATATGGCCATGATATGATATGATATGATATGATATGATATGGCCATGATATGATATGATATGATTATGGCCATGATATGATATGATATGATATGGCCATGATATGATATGATATGATATGATATGGCCATGATATGATATGATATGATATGCCATGATATGATATGATATGATATGATATGGCCATGATATGATATGATATGATATGATATGGCCATGATATGATATGATATGATATGATATGGCCATGATGATATGATATGATATGATATGGCCATGATATGATATGATATGATATGATATGGCCATGATATGATATGATATGATATGATATGGCCATGATATGATATGATATGATATGATATGCCTATGATATGATATGATATGATATGATATGATATGATATGATATGATATGATATGATATGGCCATGATATGATATGATATGATATGGCCATGATATGATATATGATGATATGATATGGCCATGATATGATATGATATGATATGGCCATGATATGATATGATATGATATGGCCATGATATGATATGATATGATATGGCCATGATATGATATGATATGATATGATATGATATGGCCATGATATGATATGATATGATATGATATGATATGATATGATATGATATGATATGGCCATGATATGATATGATATGATATGATATGGCCATGATATGATATGATATGATATGATATGATATGGCCATGATATGATATGATATGATATGATATGGCCATGATATGAATGATATGATATGATATGATATGGCCATGATATGATATGATATGCATGATATGATATGATATGGCCATGATATGATATGATATGATATGGCCATGATATGATATGATATGATATGATATGGCCATGATATGATATGATATGATATGGCCATGATATGATATGATATATGATATGGCCATGATATGATATGATATGATATGATATGGCCATGATATGATATGATATGATATGGCCATGATATGATATGATATGATATGATATGGCCATGATATGATATGATTGCATGATATGATATGATATGAGGCCATGATATGATATGATATGATATGGCCATGATATGATATGATATGATATGATATGATATGGCCATGATATGATATGATATGATATGGCCATGATATGATATATGATATGATATGATATGGCCATGATATGATATGATATGATATGGCCATGATATGATATGATATGATATGGCCATGATATGATATGATATGATATGATATGGCCATGATATGATATGATATGATATGATATGGCCATGATATGATATGATATGATATGGCCATGATATGATATGATATGGCCATGATATGATATGATATGGCCATGATATGATATGATATGGCCATGATATGATATGATATGATATGGCCATGATATGATATGATATGATATGGCCATGATATGATATGATATGATATGATATGGCCATGATATGATATGATATGATATGATATGGCCATGATATGATATGATATGATATGGCCATGATATGATATGATATGATATGATATGATATGGCCATGATATGATATGATATGATATGGCCATGATATGATATGATATGATATGATATGGCCATGATATGATATGATATGGCCATGATATGATATGATATGATATGATATGGCCATGATATGATATATATGATATGATATGATATGGCCATGATATGATATAATATGATATGATATGGCCATGATATGATATGATATGATATGATATGGCCATGATATGATATGATATGATATGATATGGCCATGATATGATATGATATGATATGATATGGCCATGATATGATATGATATGATATGATATGGCCATGATATGATATGATATGGCCATGATATGATATGATATGATATGATATGGCCATGATATGATATATGATATGATATGGCCATGATATGATATGATATGATATGATATGATATGGCCATGATATGATATGATATGATATGATATGGCCATGATATGATATGATATGATATGATATGGCCATGATATGATATGATATGATATGATATGATATGGCCATGATATGATATATGATATGATATGGCCATGATATGATATGATATGATATGATATGATATGGCCATGATATGATATGATATGATATGATATGGCCATGATATGATATGATATGATATGATATGGCCATGATATGATATGATATGATATGGCCATGATATGATATGATATGATATGATATGATATGATATGATATGATATGATATGATATGATATGGCCATGATATGATATGATATGATATGGCCATGATATGATATGATATGATATGATATGGCCATGATATGATATGATATGATATGATATGGCCATGATATGATATGATATGATATGATATGATATGGCCATGATATGATATGATATGATATGGCCATGATATGATATGATATATGATATGATATGGCCATGATATGATATGATATGATATGATATGGCCATGATATGATATGATATGATATGGCCATGATATGATATGATATGATATGATATGGCCATGATATGATATGATATGATATGATATGGCCATGATATGATATGATATGATATGATATGATATGGCCATGATATGATATGATATGATATGATATGATATGATATGGCCATGATATGATATGATATGGCCATGATATGATATGATATGATATGATATGGCCATGATATGATATGATATGATATGATATGGCCATGATATGATATGGCCATGATATGATATGATATGATATGATATGATATGGCCATGATATGATATGATATGATATGATATGGCCATGATATGATATGATATGGCCATGATATGATATGATATGATATGGCCATGATATGATATGATATGATATGATATGATATGGCCATGATATGATATGATATGATATGATATGGCCATGATATGATATGATATGATATGATATGGCCATGATATGATATGATATGATATGATATGGCCATGATATGATATGATATGATATGATATGGCCATGATATGATATGATATGATATGATATGGCCATGATATGATATGATATGATATGGCCATGATATGATATGATATGATATGGCCATGATATGATATGATATGATATGGCCATGATATGATATGATATGATATGATATGGCCATGATATGATATGATATGATATGGCCATGATATGATATGATATGATATGGCCATGATATGATATGATATGATATGATATGGCCATGATATGATATGATATGATATGATATGGCCATGATATGATATGATATGATATGATATGGCCATGATATGATATGATATGATATGATATGATATGGCCATGATATGATATGATATGATATGGCCATGATATGATATGATATGATATGGCCATGATATGATATGATATGATATGGCCATGATATGATATGATATGATATGGCCATGATATGATATGATATGATATGATATGGCCATGATATGATATGATATGATATGGCCATGATATGATATGATATGATATGATATGGCCATGATATGATATAATATGATATGGCCATGATATGATATGATATGATATGGCCATGATATGATATGATATGATATGATATGATATGGCCATGATATGATATGATATGGCCATGATATGATATGATATGATATGATATGGCCATGATATGATATGATATGATATGATATGATATGGCCATGATATGATATGATATGATATGACATGGCCATGATATGATATGATATGATATGATATGGCCATGATATGATATGATATGATATGGCCATGATATGATATGATATGATATGGCCATGATATGATATATATGATATGGCCATGATATGATATGATATGATATGGCCATGATATGATATGATATGGCCATGATATGATATGATATGATATGATATGGCCATGATATGATATGATATGATATGATATGATATGGCCATGATATGATATGATATGATATGATATGGCCATGATATGATATGATATGGCCATGATATGATATGATATGATATGATATGATATGATATGGCCATGATATGATATGATATGATATGGCCATGATATGATATGATATGATATGATATGATATGGCCATGATATGATATGATATGATATGGCCATGATATGATATGATATGATATGATATGGCCATGATATGATATGATATGATATGGCCATGATATGATATGATATGATATGATATGGCCATGATATGATATGATATGATATGATATGGCCATGATATGATATGATATGATATGGCCATGATATGATATGGCCATGATATGATATGATATGATATGATATGGCCATGATATGATATATGATATGATATGGCCATGATATGATATGATATGATATGATATGGCCATGATATGATATGATATGATATGATATGGCCATGATATGATATGATATGATATGATATGGCCATGATATGATATGATATGATATGGCCATGATATGATATGATATGATATGATATGATATGATATGATATGATATGGCCATGATATGATATGATATGATATGGCCATGATATGATATGATATGATATGATATGGCCATGATATGATATGATATGATATGATATGGCCATGATATGATATGATATGATATGATATGGCCATGATATGATATGATATGATATGATATGATATGGCCATGATATGATATGATATGATATGGCCATGATATGATATGATATGATATGATATGGCCATGATATGATATGATATGATATGATATGGCCATGATATGATATGATATGATATGGCCATGATATGATATGATATGATATGATATGGCCATGATATGATATGATATGATATGATATGGCCATGATACGATATGATATGATATGGCCATGATATGATATGATATGATATGATATGATATGATATGGCCATGATATGATATGATATGGCCATGATATGATATGATATGATATGATATGGCCATGATATGATATGATATGATATGATATGGCCATGATATGATATGGCCATGATATGATATGATATGATATGATATGGCCATGATATGATATGATATGGCCATGATATGATATGATATGATATGGCCATGATATGATATGATACGATATGATATGATATGGCCATGATATGATATGATATGATATGATATGATATGGCCATGATATGATATGATATGATATGATATGGCCATGATATGATATGATATGATATGATATGGCCATGATATGATATGATATGATATGATATGGCCATGATATGATATGATATGATATGATATGGCCATGATATGATATGATATGATATGATATGGCCATGATATGATATGATATGATATGGCCATGATATGATATGATATGATATGATATGGCCATGATATGATATGATATGATATGGCCATGATATGATATGATATGATATGATATGGCCATGATATGATATGATATGATATGGCCATGATATGATATGATATGATATGGCCATGATATGATATGATATGATATGATATGGCCATGATATGATATGATATGATATGATATGGCCATGATATGATATGATATGATATGATATGGCCATGATATGATATGATATGATATGATATGATATGGCCATGATATGATATGATATGATATGGCCATGATATGATATGATATGATATGATATGGCCATGATATGATATGATATGATATGGCCATGATATGATATGATATGATATGGCCATGATATGATATGATATGATATGGCCATGATATGATATGATATGATATGGCCATGATATGATATGATATGATATGGCCATGATATGATATGATATGATATGATATGGCCATGATATGATATAATATGATATGGCCATGATATGATATGATATGATATGGCCATGATATGATATGATATGATATGATATGATATGGCCATGATATGATATGATATGATATGATATGATATGGCCATGATATGATATGATATGATATGATATGGCCATGATATGATATGATATGATATGATATGATATGGCCATGATATGATATGATATGATATGACATGGCCATGATATGATATGATATGATATGATATGATATGGCCATGATATGATATGATATGATATGGCCATGATATGATATGATATGATATGGCCATGATATGATATGATATGATATGGCCATGATATGATATCATATGATATGGCCATGATATGATATGATATGATATGGCCATGATATGATATGATATGATATGATATGGCCATGATATGATATGATATGATATGATATGGCCATGATATGATATGATATGATATGATATGATATGGCCATGATATGATATGATATGATATGATATGGCCATGATATGATATGATATGGCCATGATATGATATGATATGATATGATATGATATGGCCATGATATGATATGATATGATATGGCCATGATATGATATGATATGATATGATATGATATGGCCATGATATGATATGATATGATATGATATGGCCATGATATGATATGATATGATATGATATGGCCATGATATGATATGATATGATATGGCCATGATATGATATGATATGATATGATATGGCCATGATATGATATGATATGATATGATATGGCCATGATATGATATGATATGATATGATATGGCCATGATATGATATGGCCATGATATGATATGATATGATATGATATGGCCATGATATGATATGATATGATATGGCCATGATATGATATGATATGATATGGCCATGATATGATATGATATGATATGATATGGCCATGATATGATATGATATGATATGATATGGCCATGATATGATATGATATGATATGATATGGCCATGATATGATATGATATGAGATGATATGATATGATATGGCCATGATATGATATGATATGATATGGCCATGATATGATATGATATGATATGATATGGCCATGATATGATATGATATGATATGGCCATGATATGATATGATATGATATGGCCATGATATGATATGATATGATATGATATGGCCATGATATGATATGATATGATATGATATGGCCATGATATGATATGATATGATATGATATGGCCATGATATGATATGATATGATATGATATGGCCATGATATGATATGATATGGCCATGATATGGCCATGATATGATATGATATGATATGGCCATGATATGATATGATATGATATGGCCATGATATGATATGATATGATATGATATGATATGGCCATGATATGATATGATATGATATGATATGGCCATGATATGATATGGCCATGATATGATATGATATGATATGATATGATATGGCCATGATATGATATGATATGATATGATATGATATGGCCATGATATGATATGATATGATATGATATGATATGGCCATGATATGATATGATATGATATGATATGGCCATGATATGATATGATATGATATGGCCATGATATGATATGATATGATATGGCCATGATATGATATGATATGATATGATATGGCCATGATATGATATGATATGATATGATATGATATGGCCATGATATGATATGATATGATATGATATGGCCATGATATGATATGATATGATATGATATGGCCATGATATGATATGATATGATATGATATGGCCATGATATGATATGATATGATATGATATGGCCATGATATGATATGATATGATATGATATGATATGATATGGCCATGATATGATATGATATGATATGATATGGCCATGATATGATATGATATGATATGGCCATGATATGATATGATATGATATGATATGGCCATGATATGATATGATATGATATGATATGGCCATGATATGATATGATATGATATGGCCATGATATGATATGATATGATATGGCCATGATATGATATGATATGATATGGCCATGATATGATATGATATGATATGGCCATGATATGATATGATATGATATGATATGATATGATATGGCCATGATATGATATGATATGATATGATATGATATGGCCATGATATGATATGATATGGCCATGATATGATATGATATGATATGATATGGCCATGATATGATATGATATGATATGATATGATATGGCCATGATATGATATGATATGATATGACATGGCCATGATATGATATGATATGATATGATATGATATGGCCATGATATGATATGATATGGCCATGATATGATATGATATGGCCATGATATGATATGATATGATATGGCCATGATATGATATGATATGATATGGCCATGATATGATATGATATGATATGGCCATGATATGATATGATATGATATGATATGGCCATGATATGATATGATATGGCCATGATATGATATGATATGATATGGCCATGATATGATATGATATGATATGGCCATGATATGATATGATATGATATGATATGATATGGCCATGATATGATATGATATGATATGGCCATGATATGATATGATATGATATGGCCATGATATGATATGATATGATATGGCCATGATATGATATGATATGATATGGCCATGATATGATATGATATGATATGGCCATGATATGATATGATATGATATGATATGGCCATGATATGATATGATATGGCCATGATATGATATGATATGGCCATGATATGATATGATATGATATGGCCATGATATGATATGATATGATATGGCCATGATATGATATGATATGATATGATATGGCCATGATATGATATGATATGATATGATATGGCCATGATATGATATGATATGATATGATATGGCCATGATATGATATGATATGATATGATATGGCCATGATATGATATGATATGATATGATATGGCCATGATATGATATGATATGATATGATATGATATGGCCATGATATGATATGATATGATATGGCCATGATATGATATGATATGATATGATATGGCCATGATATGATATGATATGATATGGCCATGATATGATATGATATGATATGATATGGCCATGATATGATATGATATGGCCATGATATGATATGATATATGATATGGCCATGATATGATATGATATGATATGATATGGCCATGATATGATATGATATGATATGATATGGCCATGATATGATATGATATGATATGGCCATGATATGATATGATATGGCCATGATATGATATGATATGGCCATGATATGATATGATATGATATGATATGGCCATGATATGATATGATATGATATGATATGGCCATGATATGATATGATATGATATGATATGGCCATGATATGATATGATATGATATGATATGATATGGCCATGATATGATATGATATGATATGATATGATATGGCCATGATATGATATGATATGATATGGCCATGATATGATATGATATGATATGGCCATGATATGATATTGCTACGGCATGAGCCGGGCGAGAAGAAGAGGAAGAAGAAGTGAGCTGGTGCAGCCTCAGGACGCCATCTTGACTTTACCATCCATCTCGTCCCTTGAATAAAGCCGGTTTAACATTAACCGTAACAGTTTTGTGGTGGAGGTGCGGGGTACTTCGACCAAGACGACGGAGCTGCTGCAGCAAGTGCCACGCCGGAGCCGACGCCTCGCTCGACTGCCTCCAACACCGCTTGAGATCCCGATGTCCCACAGCAGCGACGAACAGCCTTCTCTGGCAGCTCCAGTGCGAACAACCGGCGCCTGGATGCATCAGATGGAGCCCCGCCCTTTCTCTGGAAAATTCGGCGAAGACGTGGAGGAATGGCTCACCCACTACAAGCGTGTGAGCAAGTACAACGGCTGGAACTCCACGACTCAGCTCGACAATGTGGTTCTGTTCCTCACAGACACGGCGCTAGTGTGGTTCGAGAACCATGAAGATACGTTCACAACGTGGGACAGCTTCGTTACTCACCTCACAGAGTGCTTTGGCGATTCCACCACGAAACGGAAGCGGGCGGAGCAGACATTGCTTCAGCGCGCTCAAGTCCCAGGTGAGACCTGTACTACGTACATAGAGGCGATCCTGAAGCTTTGCAAGACTGTCAATCCTCGAATGTCCGAAGAGGACAAGGTTGGACACCTTCTCAAAGGCATAGCCGAGGATGTTTACAATTATTTAATCGGAAAGGAGAGTCTCGCCTCGGTCGCCGACCTCATCAAGCATTGCCGCACATTTGAGGCCTTGAAGCTGCGCCGTATCACGCCAAAGTTTGGCAGGCTAGCAAATGTCACAACGGTGGCAAGCGTTGACGAAAACGACAACTACAGCTTTCAATTTGACCTTGCGGCAACTATAAGGCAAATTGTCCGCGAAGAACTTGAACGACACACCAAAGGGGCGGATGTCGAACAGCTTGGTTGCGCTTCCAACCAACCTCAAGAACATGCATCTGCTGTGTCAGCATTTTCTGTCATGCCAGGCGTTGCAGACTGTCGAGGTGATCAGCTGCGACAGCACCGACGTACCTTTCCCGACGACATGACGCACGATCAACGAACTCGTCGAGCTACCACCACGAATCGGAATTCGGAAGATCGCGTTTATTATTCGCAGCGTCCCAGGGTTGACTCCGAGGCATACAACGTCGGTCGCGCATCTCCTGTATGTTACAGCTGTGGCGCCTCAGGACACATTGCTCGTTTTTGTCGCCGGCGCCGACAGACAACAACAGATGGCCCACCACCAACTTGGCCTAATTTTGGACGTGATAGTTATGACGACCGTTGGCCGATAGACCCTGCAAACACCACAGGCGCGCCACCTCGGAATACCTTCCGTCAGTATAGTAGAAGGAGTGGCTCGCCAGCTTCTGACCGCAGCCTGACGCCCCCAACCAGTCGCCAACGCCGTTCACCGTCACCACGGCGACGTGCTACGTCTCCACCGCCGTCGGGAAACTAGCCGGCGCGGCCGATGGAGGTAAGGTCGCCGGACAGTCTGTGTATCTGCGAAATACTCCTCTGCCTATTATGATGGTGAAGAACAAAGTGCGTGTGTTAATTGATAGTATACCTGCAACAGCATTAGTGGATACTGGTGCTACCGTTTCCGTCATGAGTGTGACTTTCAAAGAGAGGCTGGGTAGGAAAGTTATGTTCCCGTGGAATGATGGTGTGACGTTTCGTGGTGTCAGCGGAGAGTGCCTAGTTCCCCTTGGTATTTGTGTTGCAAGTGTTTTATTCGGAGGAGAAGATCTTAAAACAGAATTTCTTGTACTACCGCGATGCACTCATGATGTGATTCTCGGGATTGACTTTCTTCAGGATTGTGGTGCATCCGTTAACTGTGGCACAGGCGAAATTACTTTGAATAGCGCGCTTCTCGCCACCCTTGCCGACACATCCTTACCAGTGAAAAACTATTGTGTTGTTTCGAACGATTTGCTGCTACCGCCTTGGTCGCTGTCACGTATCCCTGTCAATTTCGCTGCTGCCGACCTTTCATCGTTTGACGCGCAAGTCCAGCCACTTACGTCGAGCTGCGCAAAGAAAGATGTACTTGTACCACGCTCTGTCGTGAGAGTAGTGAATGGCGCCTCCAATTTATGGGCTTTCAATTGTTCTTGCGTCCCTGCCGTTCTCCCGCGTGATATGAAGCTTGCTGAATTTGACGAGATTACTTACAGCTCCATTACAGTTCTACGCGAGGAGGAGCAGTCTCATACTAGCGATCCCCAAAGAAGCATTTCTGAAGAGCAGATCCTACGAATGATCAACAAGGCACTGCCCTCACATGAGCGCCGCGCTCTCGCACAAGTTTTGTGGGCACATCTTTCTGTGTTCGATTTCACACAAGGCGACAAGCAGGCTTCACTCCCGCGTTCTCGTGCTCGCCACAGAATTGACACCGGATCTGCGCACCCCATTCGGCAAAAGCCTTACCGCGTTTCTTCAGCAGAGAGGACAGTTATTGCTGAACAGGTGAAAGACATGCTGCGTAAAAGTGTTGTCCAAGAGTCTTCTAGTCCGTGGGCAGCACCAGTAATCTTAGTAAAGAAGAAGGATGGATCGTGGCGGTTTTGCGTTGATTACAGGAAACTGAATGCGGTCACCAAAAAGGATGTGTATCCGCTTCCTAGAATTGATGATGTCATCGACTGTCTACATTCCGCTGCCTACTTTTCATCACTGGATTTGCGATCGGGGTATTGGCAGATACCCATGCACCCAGACGATAAGGAGAAAACGGCCTTCGTGACACCAGACGGTCTTTATGAATTTAACGTTATGCCGTTCGGCCTTTGTAACGCGCCAGCAACATTCGAACGATTCATGGATACTATCCTCCAAGGACTTAAATGGGAAATTTGTTTGTGCTACCTCGATGATGTGGTTATTTTTGGCAGCACATTGAGTGAACATAACAGCCGTCTCAATCTTGTTCTGGATTGTGTCAAACAAGCCGGCTTGATCCTAAATTCCAAGAAATGTCGTTTTGGAGAAACCGAGACGTTAGTACTTGGGCATCTGGTCGACAAAAACGGTGTGAGGCCAGATCCACGGAAGATTGAGGCAGTCAGCTCCTTCGAAGCACCGAAGTCAGTGCGGGAGTTGAGGAGTTTCTTGGGCCTGTGCTCGTATTTTCGGCGCTTCGTCCCAAGATTCGCCGACGTGGTGTACCCCCTAACATGTCTTCTCCAAAAAGCCGTCCCTTTCAACTGGACATCGGCTTGCGACGACGCGTTCCGTCAGCTAAAATTTCTACTAACATCAGGGCCCATATTGCGTCACTTCGATGCATGCGCACCTACGGAAGTGCACGCTGATGCCAGTGGCATCGGCATCGGCGCCGTACTTGTGCAACGTCATCAAGGAGCTGAACACGTTGTGGCTTATGCTAGTCGCTCTTTGACTAAGGCGGAACGCAATTACACTGTGACCGAGCAAGAATGCTTGGCAGCTGTTTTCGCTGTCCACAAATTTCGACCTTACATCTACGGACGCCCGTTCACTATCATTACTGACCACCACGCGTTGTGCTGGTTGGTGAATCTCCGTGACCCGAGTGGACGACTGGCACGTTGGGCTCTTCGACTGCAGGAGTACGACTTCGTTATTTCCTACAAGTCCGGGCGTCGCCACGCAGATGCGGACTGTCTCTCCCGCCTTCCTCTGACGACGACGGAGTGTGACGAAGACAATTTTGATGGCTGTTTTGCTCCCATTTCTTCTACATTCCCAGACTCGATGACTTTCAAAGCAGAGCAGGAAAATGATATTGGTTTGGAACCTCTATTTGTGGCCGCATCGCGTCCTGGAGCCACCGGTCGATTTTGTGTTCGTGACGGCCTGCTTTACAAGACCAATTATTCGGTTAAAGGCGCACGCTTCCTTCTGGTGGTGCCGCAGAGTCTGCGAACGGACATACTGAGAGCCATGCACAACGATGTGACCTCTGGCCATCTAGGATTCATAAGAACTTTGAACCGGACACAGGAGCGTTTTTACTGGCCCAGAATGCGGGACACGGTCAAGCACTACGTCGCCAGTTGCGAACAATGTCAACGCTACAAGCGCCCTACGACCGCTCCGCCAGGTCTTCTCCAACCTCTGCCGCCGCCTCGCCTGCCATTTGAACAAGTGGGTATCGATCTTCTGGGCCCATTTCCCCGATCATCTAACGACAACCGATGGGTGATCGTATGTGTCGACCATCTGACCCGTTACGCGGAAACGGCGGCCGTGCCATCTTCAACAGCTGCGTCCGTTGCAACGTTTTTGCTTCGATTCATTATTCTTCGACATGGTCCCCCCCGTGTGATCATTAGCGATCGCGGTCGTCAGTTCGTTGCGGACGCCGTAGAAGAACTGCTTCGTCTCTGCAGTTCGCAATTCCGTCATTCAACGCCTTATCACCCTCAGACAAATGGGCTTGTAGAACGTACGAACAGAACTCTGACTAACATGCTGGCCATGTACGTATCTTCCGATCACAAGGACTGGGATGACGTACTCCCCTTCATCACCTATGCGTATAATACTGCAAAGCATGAGACGACCGATTACAGTCCTTTTTATCTCCTTTACGCACGTTCACCGCTAAGCTGCATTGACACTATACTACCGTTTGACTTTCACAGCGAGTACTCTGTTGCCAAGACGCTTTGTCTTGCCGAAGAAGCCCGGCGTATCGCTCGTCTTCGTACTGTGGCGTCGCAAGACCGATCGAAAGAGCGCTATGACAGCCGACACCAGTCTGTCTCGTACGCCAAAGGAGACTCTGTGTGGTTGTGGACTCCTCAACGTAAACGTGGCTTATGCGAAAAGTTTTTACCTCAGTACACGGGCCCATTCGTCATCGTAGATCGCTTGAGTGACTTGACGTACGTAGTGGCACGCTTGACGTCGACTGGTCGTCGGTCTAGCCGGACCCAGTTAGTACATGTTGCCCGTCTTAAGCGGTTTCACCCTACGCTTTCCGAGTGATTTGGACTTGCCCAGCGGGCTTCGTCTGGCAACCGGGGATTGCTACGGCATGAGCCGGGCGAGAAGAAGAGGAAGAAGAAGTGAGCTGGTGCAGCCTCAGGACGCCATCTTGACTTTACCATCCATCTCGTCCCTTGAATAAAGCCGGTTTAACATTAACCGTAACAATATGATATGATATGGCCATGATATGATATGATATGATATGATATGGCCATGATATGATATGATATGATATGATATGGCCATGATATGATATGATATGATATGATATGGCCATGATATGATATGATATATGATATGGCCATGATATGATATGATATGATATGGCCATGATATGATATGATATGAGATGATATGATATGATATGGCCATGATATGATATGATATGATATGGCCATGATATGATATGATATGATATGATATGGCCATGATATGATATGATATGATATGGCCATGATATGATATATGATATGGCCATGATATGATATGATATGATATGATATGGCCATGATATGATATGATATGATATGATATGGCCATGATATGATATGATATGATATGATATGGCCATGATATGATATGATATGATATGATATGAGAAGCAGCGGTGGCGTAGAGGTAGAACACCCGCCTCGCGTGCAAGAGGTCCGTGGTTCGAATCCCGGTGCCGGCAATTTTCCACCGGATTAAAAAAAAAAAAAAAATCCGCGTGTTGATAAAATTGCACAAACAGGCCTGGAGTGTGGCCTGATCCCGGTGACCAGAACCGGTAACGCACTCCCTCACCAGAGCAGGATTGGCCACCCTGGTGCAGCACTTGGCCACAACCTCCTATGAACACAACAATCAAACCCCGGCCCTCAGTCCCCAGCAGCTGCGAAGCAACTGACCACGGCGGCGGTCAGACCTGCGACGCAGCAGAGGGTGCTAAGAATCACTGGCTCCGGACAGGCCGCCATTGGAATATGAACCTGGCAACGTTTAACGCTAGAACGTTATCTAGTGAGGCGAGTCTAGCAGTGCTATTGGAGGAATTAGAGGGAAGTAAATGGGATATAATAGGGCTCAGTGAAGTTAGGAGGCCGAAAGAAGCATATACAGTGCTAAATAGCGGGCACGTCCTGTGCTACCGGGGCTTAGCGGATAGAAGAGAACTAGGAGTCGGATTCCTGATTAATAAGAATATAGCTGGTAACATACAGGAATTCTATAGCATTAACGATAGGGTGGCAGGTCTTGTTGTGAAACTTAATAAGAGGTACAAAATGAAGATTGTACAGGTCTACGCCCCTACATCCAGTCATGATGACCAGGAAGTCGAAAGCTTCTATGAAGACGTGGAATCGGCGGTGGGGAGAGTGAAAACTAAATACACTATACTAATGGGCGACTTTAATGCCAAGGTAGGCAAGAAGCAGGCTGGAGACAAGGCAGTGGGGGAATATGGCATAGGCACTAGGAATAGCAGGGGAGAGTTATTAGTAGAGTTTGCGGAAAAGAATAATATGAGGATAATGAATACCTTCTTCCGCAAGCGGGATAGCCGAAAGTGGACATGGAGGAGCCCGAACGGCGAGACTAGAAATGAAATAGACTTCATACTCTGCGCTAACCCTGGCATCATACAAGATGTGGACGTGCTCGGCAAGGTGCGCTGCAGTGACCACAGGATGGTAAGAACTCGAATTAGCCTAGACCTGAGGAGGGAACGGAAGAAACTGGTACATAAGAAGCCGATCAATGAGTTAGCGGTAAGAGGGAAAATAGAGGAATTCCAGATCAAGCTACAGAACAGGTATTCAGCTTTAACTCAGGAAGAGGACCTTAGTGTTGAAGCAATGAACGACAATCTTGTGGGCATCATTAAGGAGTGTGCAATGGAAGTCGGTGGTAACTCCGTTAGGCAGGATACCAGCAAACTATCGCAGGAGACGAAAGATCTGATCAAGAAACGCCAATGTATGAAAGCATCTAACCCTACAGCTAGAATAGAACTGGCAGAACTTTCGAAGTTAATCAACAAGCGTAAGACAGCTGACATAAGGAAGTATAATATGGATAGAATTGAACATGCTCTCAGGAGCGGAGGAAGCCTAAAAACAGTGAAGAAGAAACTAGGCATTGGCAAGAATCAGATGTATGCGTTAAGAGACAAAGCCGGCAATATCATTACTAATATCGATGAGATAGTTCAAGTGGCTGAGGAGTTCTATAGAGATTTATACAGTACCAGTGGCACCCACGACGATGATGGAAGAGAAAATAGTCTAGAGGAATTCGAAATCCCGAAGGTCACGCCGGAAGAAGTAAAGAAAGCCTTAGGAGATATGCAAAGGGGGAAGGCAGCTGGGGAGGATCAGGTAACAGCAGATTTGTTGAAGGATGGTGGACAGATTGTTCTAGAGAAACTGGCCACCCTGTATACGCAATGCCTCATGACCTCGAGCGTACCGGAATCTTGGAAGAACGCTAACATAATCCTAATCCATAAGAAAGGGGACGCCAAAGACTTGAAAAATTATAGACCAATCAGCTTACTGTCCGTTGCCTACAAAGTATTTACTAAGGTAATTGCAAATAGAATCAGGAACACCTTAGACTTCTGTCAACCAAAGGACCAGGCAGGATTCCGTAAAGGCTACTCAACAATAGACCATATTCACACTATCAATCAAGTGATAGAGAAATGTGCAGAATATAACCAACCCTTATATATAGCTTTCATTGATTACGAGAAAGCGTTTGATTCAGTCGAAACCTCAGCAGTCATGGAGGCATTACGGAATCAGGGTGTAGATGAGCCATATGTAAAAATACTGGAAGATATCTATAGCGGCTCCACAGCCACCGTAGTCCTCCATAAAGCAAGCAACAAAATCCCAATAAAGAAAGGCGTCAGGCAGGGAGATACGATATCTCCAATGCTATTCACAGCGTGTTTACAGGAGGTATTCAGAGACCTGGATTGGGAAGAATTGGGGATAAAAGTTAATGGAGAATACCTTAGTAACTTGCGATTCGCTGATGATATTGCCTTGCTTAGCAACTCAGGGGACCAATTGCAATGCATGCTCACTGACCTGGAGAGGCAAAGCAGAAGAGTGGGTCTAAAAATTAATATGCAGAAAACTAAAGTAATGCTTAACAGTCTCGGGAGAGAACAGCAATTTACAATAGGCAGCGAGGCACTGGAAGTCGTAAGGGAATACATCTACTTAGGGCAGGTAGTGACGGCGGATCCGGATCATGAGACGGAAATAATCAGAAGAATAAGAATGGGCTGGAGTGCGTTTGGCAGGCATTCCCAAATCATGAACAGCAGGTTGCCGTTATCCCTCAAGAGAAAAGTATATAATAGCTGTGTCTTACCAGTACTCACCTACGGGGCAGAAACCTGGAGGCTTACGAAAAGGGTTCTACTCAAATTGAGGACGACACAACGAGCTATGGAAAGGATAATGATAGGTGTAACGTTAAGGGATAAGAAAAGAGCAGATTGGGTGAGGGAACAAACGCGAGTTGATGACATCTTAGTTGAAATCAAGAAAAAGAAATGGGCATGGGCAGGACATGTAATGAGGAGGGAAGATAACCGATGGTCATTAAGGGTTACGGACTGGATCCCAAGGGAAGGGAAGCGTAGCAGGGGGCGGCAGAAAGTTAGGTGGGCGGACGAGATTAAGAAGTTTGCAGGGACGGCATGGCCACAATTAGTACATGACCGGGGTTGTTGGAGGAGTATGGGAGAGGCCTATGCCCTGCAGTGGGCGTAACTAGGCTGATGATGATGATGATGATGATGATGATATGATATGGCCATGATATGATATGATATGGCCATGATATGGCCATGATATGATATGATATGATATGGCCATGATATGATATGATATGATATGGCCATGATATGATATGATATGATATGATATGATATGGCCATGATATGATATGATATGATATGATATGATATGGCCATGATATGATATGATATGATATGATATGGCCATGATATGATATGATATGATATGATATGATATGGCCATGATATATGATATGATATGATATGATATGGCCATGATATGATATGATATGATATGATATGGCCATGATATGATATGATATGATATGGCCATGATATGATATGATATGATATGGCCATGATATGCTATGATATGATATGATATGGCCATGATATGATATGATATGATATGATATGGCCATGATATGATATGATATGATATGGCCATGATATGATATGGCCATGATATGATATGATATGGCCATGATATGATATGATATGATATGATATGGCCATGATATGATATGATATGATATGATATGGCCATGATATGATATGGCCATGATATGATATGATATGATATGATATGGCCATGATATGATATGATATGATATGATATGGCCATGATATGATATGATATGGCCATGATATGATATGATATGATATGGCCATGATATGATATGATACGATATGATATGATATGGCCATGATATGATATGATATGATATGATATGGCCATGATATGATATGATATGATATGATATGGCCATGATATGATATGATATGATATGATATGGCCATGATATGATATGATATGATATGATATGGCCATGATATGATATGATATGATATGATATGGCCATGATATGATATGATATGATATGGCCATGATATGATATGATATGATATGATATGGCCATGATATGATATGATATGATATGGCCATGATATGATATGATATGATATGATATGGCCATGATATGATATGATATGATATGGCCATGATATGATATGATATGATATGGCCATGATATGATATGATATGATATGATATGGCCATGATATGATATGATATGATATGATATGGCCATGATATGATATGATATGATATGATATGGCCATGATATGATATGATATGATATGATATGATATGGCCATGATATGATATGATATGATATGGCCATGATATGATATGATATGATATGGCCATGATATGATATGATATGATATGATATGGCCATGATATGATATGATATGATATGGCCATGATATGATATGATATGATATGATATGGCCATGATATGATATAATATGATATGGCCATGATATGATATGATATGATATGGCCATGATATGATATGATATGATATGATATGATATGGCCATGATATGATATGATATGATATGATATGATATGGCCATGATATGATATGATATTGCCATGATATGATATGATATGATATGATATGGCCATGATATGATATGATATGATATGATATGATATGGCCATGATATGATATGATATGATATGACATGGCCATGATATGATATGATATGATATGATATGGCCATGATATGATATGATATGATATGGCCATGATATGATATCATATGATATGGCCATGATATGATATGATATGATATGGCCATGATATGATATGATATGATATGGCCATGATATGATATGATATGATATGATATGGCCATGATATGATATGATATGATATGATATGATATGGCCATGATATGATATGATATGATATGATATGGCCATGATATGATATGATATGGCCATGATATGATATGATATGATATGATATGATATGATATGGCCATGATATGATATGATATGATATGGCCATGATATGATATGATATGATATGATATGATATGGCCATGATATGATATGATATGATATGGCCATGATATGATATGATATGATATGATATGGCCATGATATGATATGATATGATATGGCCATGATATGATATGATATGATATGATATGGCCATGATATGATATGATATGATATGGCCATGATATGATATGGCCATGATATGATATGATATGATATGATATGGCCATGATATGATATATGATATGATATGGCCATGATATGATATGATATGATATGATATGGCCATGATATGATATGATATGATATGATATGGCCATGATATGATATGATATGATATGGCCATGATATGATATGATATGATATGATATGATATGATATGATATGGCCATGATATGATATGATATGATATGGCCATGATATGATATGATATGATATGATATGGCCATGATATGATATGATATGATATGATATGGCCATGATATGATATGATATGATATGATATGGCCATGATATGATATGATATGATATGATATGATATGGCCATGATATGATATGATATGATATGGCCATGATATGATATGATATGATATGGCCATGATATGATATGATATGATATGATATGGCCATGATATGATATGATATGATATGATATGGCCATGATATGATATGATATGATATGATATGATATGGCCATGATATGATATGATATGATATGATATGATATGATATGGCCATGATATGATATGATATGGCCATGATATGATATGATATGATATGATATGGCCATGATATGATATGATATGATATGATATGGCCATGATATGATATGGCCATGATATGATATGATATGATATGATATGGCCATGATATGATATGATATGATATGATATGGCCATGATATGATATGATATGGCCATGATATGATATGATATGATATGGCCATGATATGATATGATACGATATGATATGATATGGCCATGATATGATATGATATGATATGATATGATATGGCCATGATATGATATGATATGATATGATATGGCCATGATATGATATGATATGATATGATATGGCCATGATATGATATGATATGATATGATATGGCCATGATATGATATGATATGATATGATATGGCCATGATATGATATGATATGATATGATATGGCCATGATATGATATGATATGATATGGCCATGATATGATATGATATGATATGATATGGCCATGATATGATATGATATGATATGGCCATGATATGATATGATATGATATGATATGGCCATGATATGATATGATATGATATGGCCATGATATGATATGATATGATATGGCCATGATATGATATGATATGATATGATATGGCCATGATATGATATGATATGATATGATATGGCCATGATATGATATGATATGATATGATATGATATGGCCATGATATGATATGATATGATATGATATGGCCATGATATGATATGATATGATATGGCCATGATATGATATGATATGATATGGCCATGATATGATATGATATGATATGGCCATGATATGATATGATATGATATGGCCATGATATGATATGATATGATATGATATGGCCATGATATGATATGATATGATATGGCCATGATATGATATAATATGATATGGCCATGATATGATATGATATGATATGGCCATGATATGATATGATATGATATGATATGATATGGCCATGATATGATATGATATGATATGATATGATATGGCCATGATATGATATGATATGGCCATGATATGATATGATATGATATGATATGGCCATGATATGATATGATATGATATGATATGATATGGCCATGATATGATATGATATGATATGACATGGCCATGATATGATATGATATGATATGATATGATATGGCCATGATATGATATGATATGATATGGCCATGATATGATATGATATGATATGGCCATGATATGATATGATATGATATGGCCATGATATGATATCATATGATATGGCCATGATATGATATGATATGATATGGCCATGATATGATATGATATGATATGATATGGCCATGATATGATATGATATGATATGGCCATGATATGATATGATATGATATGATATGATATGGCCATGATATGATATGATATGATATGATATGGCCATGATATGATATGATATGGCCATGATATGATATGATATGATATGATATGATATGATATGGCCATGATATGATATGATATGATATGATATGATATGGCCATGATATGATATGATATGATATGGCCATGATATGATATGATATGATATGATATGGCCATGATATGATATGATATGATATGATATGGCCATGATATGATATGATATGATATGGCCATGATATGATATGATATGATATGATATGGCCATGATATGATATGATATGATATGATATGGCCATGATATGATATGATATGATATGATATGGCCATGATATGATATGGCCATGATATGATATGATATGATATGGCCATGATATGATATGATATGATATGGCCATGATATGATATGATATGATATGGCCATGATATGATATGATATGATATGATATGGCCATGATATGATATGATATGATATGATATGGCCATGATATGATATGATATGATATGATATGGCCATGATATGATATGATATGAGATGATATGATATGATATGGCCATGATATGATATGATATGATATGGCCATGATATGATATGATATGATATGGCCATGATATGATATGATATGATATGGCCATGATATGATATGATATGATATGATATGGCCATGATATGATATGATATGATATGATATGGCCATGATATGATATGATATGATATGATATGGCCATGATATGATATGATATGATATGATATGGCCATGATATGATATGATATGGCCATGATATGGCCATGATATGATATGATATGATATGGCCATGATATGATATGATATGATATGGCCATGATATGATATGATATGATATGATATGATATGGCCATGATATGATATGATATGATATGATATGGCCATGATATGATATGGCCATGATATGATATGATATGATATGATATGATATGATATGATATGGCCATGATATGATATGATATGATATGATATGATATGGCCATGATATGATATGATATGATATGATATGATATGGCCATGATATGATATGATATGATATGATATGGCCATGATATGATATGATATGATATGGCCATGATATGATATGATATGATATGGCCATGATATGATATGATATGATATGATATGGCCATGATATGATATGATATGATATGATATGATATGGCCATGATATGATATGATATGATATGGCCATGATATGATATGATATGATATGGCCATGATATGATATGATATGATATGATATGGCCATGATATGATATGATATGATATGGCCATGATATGATATGATATGATATGGCCATGATATGATATGATATGATATGATATGGCCATGATATGATATGATATGATATGATATGGCCATGATATGATATGATATGATATGATATGGCCATGATATGATATGATATGATATGATATGATATGATATGGCCATGATATGATATGATATGATATGATATGGCCATGATATGATATGATATGATATGGCCATGATATGATATGATATGATATGATATGGCCATGATATGATATGATATGATATGATATGGCCATGATATGATATGATATGATATGGCCATGATATGATATGATATGATATGGCCATGATATGATATGATATGATATGGCCATGATATGATATGATATGATATGGCCATGATATGATATGATATGATATGATATGATATGATATGGCCATGATATGATATGATATGATATGATATGATATGGCCATGATATGATATGATATGGCCATGATATGATATGATATGATATGATATGGCCATGATATGATATGATATGATATGATATGATATGGCCATGATATGATATGATATGATATGACATGGCCATGATATGATATGATATGATATGATATGATATGGCCATGATATGATATGATATGATATGGCCATGATATGATATGATATGGCCATGATATGATATGATATGATATGGCCATGATATGATATGATATGATATGGCCATGATATGATATGATATGATATGGCCATGATATGATATGATATGATATGGCCATGATATGATATGATATGATATGATATGGCCATGATATGATATGATATGGCCATGATATGATATGATATGATATGGCCATGATATGATATGATATGATATGGCCATGATATGATATGATATGATATGGCCATGATATGATATGATATGATATGGCCATGATATGATATGATATGATATGGCCATGATATGATATGATATGATATGGCCATGATATGATATGATATGATATGATATGGCCATGATATGATATGATATGATATGATATGGCCATGATATGATATGATATGATATGGCCATGATATGATATGATATGGCCATGATATGATATGATATGGCCATGATATGATATGATATGGCCATGATATGATATGATATGATATGGCCATGATATGATATGATATGATATGGCCATGATATGATATGATATGATATGATATGGCCATGATATGATATGATATGATATGATATGGCCATGATATGATATGATATGATATGATATGGCCATGATATGATATGATATGATATGATATGGCCATGATATGATATGATATGATATGATATGGCCATGATATGATATGATATGATATGATATGATATGGCCATGATATGATATGATATGATATGGCCATGATATGATATGATATGATATGATATGGCCATGATATGATATGATATGATATGGCCATGATATGATATGATATGATATGATATGGCCATGATATGATATGATATGGCCATGATATGATATGATATATGATATGGCCATGATATGATATGATATGATATGATATGGCCATGATATGATATGATATGATATGATATGGCCATGATATGATATGATATGATATGGCCATGATATGATATGATATGGCCATGATATGATATGATATGGCCATGATATGATATGATATGATATGATATGGCCATGATATGATATGATATGATATGATATGGCCATGATATGATATGATATGATATGATATGGCCATGATATGATATGATATGATATGATATGATATGGCCATGATATGATATGATATGATATGATATGATATGGCCATGATATGATATGATATGATATGGCCATGATATGATATGATATGATATGGCCATGATATGATATTGCTACGGCATGAGCCGGGCGAGAAGAAGAGGAAGAAGAAGTGAGCTGGTGCAGCCTCAGGACGCCATCTTGACTTTACCATCCATCTCGTCCCTTGAATAAAGCCGGTTTAACATTAACCGTAACAGTTTTGTGGTGGAGGTGCGGGGTACTTCGACCAAGACGACGGAGCTGCTGCAGCAAGTGCCACGCCGGAGCCGACGCCTCGCTCGACTGCCTCCAACACCGCTTGAGATCCCGATGTCCCACAGCAGCGACGAACAGCCTTCTCTGGCAGCTCCAGTGCGAACAACCGGCGCCTGGATGCATCAGATGGAGCCCCGCCCTTTCTCTGGAAAATTCGGCGAAGACGTGGAGGAATGGCTCACCCACTACAAGCGTGTGAGCAAGTACAACGGCTGGAACTCCACGACTCAGCTCGACAATGTGGTTCTGTTCCTCACAGACACGGCGCTAGTGTGGTTCGAGAACCATGAAGATACGTTCACAACGTGGGACAGCTTCGTTACTCACCTCACAGAGTGCTTTGGCGATTCCACCACGAAACGGAAGCGGGCGGAGCAGACATTGCTTCAGCGCGCTCAAGTCCCAGGTGAGACCTGTACTACGTACATAGAGGCGATCCTGAAGCTTTGCAAGACTGTCAATCCTCGAATGTCCGAAGAGGACAAGGTTGGACACCTTCTCAAAGGCATAGCCGAGGATGTTTACAATTATTTAATCGGAAAGGAGAGTCTCGCCTCGGTCGCCGACCTCATCAAGCATTGCCGCACATTTGAGGCCTTGAAGCTGCGCCGTATCACGCCAAAGTTTGGCAGGCTAGCAAATGTCACAACGGTGGCAAGCGTTGACGAAAACGACAACTACAGCTTTCAATTTGACCTTGCGGCAACTATAAGGCAAATTGTCCGCGAAGAACTTGAACGACACACCAAAGGGGCGGATGTCGAACAGCTTGGTTGCGCTTCCAACCAACCTCAAGAACATGCATCTGCTGTGTCAGCATTTTCTGTCATGCCAGGCGTTGCAGACTGTCGAGGTGATCAGCTGCGACAGCACCGACGTACCTTTCCCGACGACATGACGCACGATCAACGAACTCGTCGAGCTACCACCACGAATCGGAATTCGGAAGATCGCGTTTATTATTCGCAGCGTCCCAGGGTTGACTCCGAGGCATACAACGTCGGTCGCGCATCTCCTGTATGTTACAGCTGTGGCGCCTCAGGACACATTGCTCGTTTTTGTCGCCGGCGCCGACAGACAACAACAGATGGCCCACCACCAACTTGGCCTAATTTTGGACGTGATAGTTATGACGACCGTTGGCCGATAGACCCTGCAAACACCACAGGCGCGCCACCTCGGAATACCTTCCGTCAGTATAGTAGAAGGAGTGGCTCGCCAGCTTCTGACCGCAGCCTGACGCCCCCAACCAGTCGCCAACGCCGTTCACCGTCACCACGGCGACGTGCTACGTCTCCACCGCCGTCGGGAAACTAGCCGGCGCGGCCGATGGAGGTAAGGTCGCCGGACAGTCTGTGTATCTGCGAAATACTCCTCTGCCTATTATGATGGTGAAGAACAAAGTGCGTGTGTTAATTGATAGTATACCTGCAACAGCATTAGTGGATACTGGTGCTACCGTTTCCGTCATGAGTGTGACTTTCAAAGAGAGGCTGGGTAGGAAAGTTATGTTCCCGTGGAATGATGGTGTGACGTTTCGTGGTGTCAGCGGAGAGTGCCTAGTTCCCCTTGGTATTTGTGTTGCAAGTGTTTTATTCGGAGGAGAAGATCTTAAAACAGAATTTCTTGTACTACCGCGATGCACTCATGATGTGATTCTCGGGATTGACTTTCTTCAGGATTGTGGTGCATCCGTTAACTGTGGCACAGGCGAAATTACTTTGAATAGCGCGCTTCTCGCCACCCTTGCCGACACATCCTTACCAGTGAAAAACTATTGTGTTGTTTCGAACGATTTGCTGCTACCGCCTTGGTCGCTGTCACGTATCCCTGTCAATTTCGCTGCTGCCGACCTTTCATCGTTTGACGCGCAAGTCCAGCCACTTACGTCGAGCTGCGCAAAGAAAGATGTACTTGTACCACGCTCTGTCGTGAGAGTAGTGAATGGCGCCTCCAATTTATGGGCTTTCAATTGTTCTTGCGTCCCTGCCGTTCTCCCGCGTGATATGAAGCTTGCTGAATTTGACGAGATTACTTACAGCTCCATTACAGTTCTACGCGAGGAGGAGCAGTCTCATACTAGCGATCCCCAAAGAAGCATTTCTGAAGAGCAGATCCTACGAATGATCAACAAGGCACTGCCCTCACATGAGCGCCGCGCTCTCGCACAAGTTTTGTGGGCACATCTTTCTGTGTTCGATTTCACACAAGGCGACAAGCAGGCTTCACTCCCGCGTTCTCGTGCTCGCCACAGAATTGACACCGGATCTGCGCACCCCATTCGGCAAAAGCCTTACCGCGTTTCTTCAGCAGAGAGGACAGTTATTGCTGAACAGGTGAAAGACATGCTGCGTAAAAGTGTTGTCCAAGAGTCTTCTAGTCCGTGGGCAGCACCAGTAATCTTAGTAAAGAAGAAGGATGGATCGTGGCGGTTTTGCGTTGATTACAGGAAACTGAATGCGGTCACCAAAAAGGATGTGTATCCGCTTCCTAGAATTGATGATGTCATCGACTGTCTACATTCCGCTGCCTACTTTTCATCACTGGATTTGCGATCGGGGTATTGGCAGATACCCATGCACCCAGACGATAAGGAGAAAACGGCCTTCGTGACACCAGACGGTCTTTATGAATTTAACGTTATGCCGTTCGGCCTTTGTAACGCGCCAGCAACATTCGAACGATTCATGGATACTATCCTCCAAGGACTTAAATGGGAAATTTGTTTGTGCTACCTCGATGATGTGGTTATTTTTGGCAGCACATTGAGTGAACATAACAGCCGTCTCAATCTTGTTCTGGATTGTGTCAAACAAGCCGGCTTGATCCTAAATTCCAAGAAATGTCGTTTTGGAGAAACCGAGACGTTAGTACTTGGGCATCTGGTCGACAAAAACGGTGTGAGGCCAGATCCACGGAAGATTGAGGCAGTCAGCTCCTTCGAAGCACCGAAGTCAGTGCGGGAGTTGAGGAGTTTCTTGGGCCTGTGCTCGTATTTTCGGCGCTTCGTCCCAAGATTCGCCGACGTGGTGTACCCCCTAACATGTCTTCTCCAAAAAGCCGTCCCTTTCAACTGGACATCGGCTTGCGACGACGCGTTCCGTCAGCTAAAATTTCTACTAACATCAGGGCCCATATTGCGTCACTTCGATGCATGCGCACCTACGGAAGTGCACGCTGATGCCAGTGGCATCGGCATCGGCGCCGTACTTGTGCAACGTCATCAAGGAGCTGAACACGTTGTGGCTTATGCTAGTCGCTCTTTGACTAAGGCGGAACGCAATTACACTGTGACCGAGCAAGAATGCTTGGCAGCTGTTTTCGCTGTCCACAAATTTCGACCTTACATCTACGGACGCCCGTTCACTATCATTACTGACCACCACGCGTTGTGCTGGTTGGTGAATCTCCGTGACCCGAGTGGACGACTGGCACGTTGGGCTCTTCGACTGCAGGAGTACGACTTCGTTATTTCCTACAAGTCCGGGCGTCGCCACGCAGATGCGGACTGTCTCTCCCGCCTTCCTCTGACGACGACGGAGTGTGACGAAGACAATTTTGATGGCTGTTTTGCTCCCATTTCTTCTACATTCCCAGACTCGATGACTTTCAAAGCAGAGCAGGAAAATGATATTGGTTTGGAACCTCTATTTGTGGCCGCATCGCGTCCTGGAGCCACCGGTCGATTTTGTGTTCGTGACGGCCTGCTTTACAAGACCAATTATTCGGTTAAAGGCGCACGCTTCCTTCTGGTGGTGCCGCAGAGTCTGCGAACGGACATACTGAGAGCCATGCACAACGATGTGACCTCTGGCCATCTAGGATTCATAAGAACTTTGAACCGGACACAGGAGCGTTTTTACTGGCCCAGAATGCGGGACACGGTCAAGCACTACGTCGCCAGTTGCGAACAATGTCAACGCTACAAGCGCCCTACGACCGCTCCGCCAGGTCTTCTCCAACCTCTGCCGCCGCCTCGCCTGCCATTTGAACAAGTGGGTATCGATCTTCTGGGCCCATTTCCCCGATCATCTAACGACAACCGATGGGTGATCGTATGTGTCGACCATCTGACCCGTTACGCGGAAACGGCGGCCGTGCCATCTTCAACAGCTGCGTCCGTTGCAACGTTTTTGCTTCGATTCATTATTCTTCGACATGGTCCCCCCCGTGTGATCATTAGCGATCGCGGTCGTCAGTTCGTTGCGGACGCCGTAGAAGAACTGCTTCGTCTCTGCAGTTCGCAATTCCGTCATTCAACGCCTTATCACCCTCAGACAAATGGGCTTGTAGAACGTACGAACAGAACTCTGACTAACATGCTGGCCATGTACGTATCTTCCGATCACAAGGACTGGGATGACGTACTCCCCTTCATCACCTATGCGTATAATACTGCAAAGCATGAGACGACCGATTACAGTCCTTTTTATCTCCTTTACGCACGTTCACCGCTAAGCTGCATTGACACTATACTACCGTTTGACTTTCACAGCGAGTACTCTGTTGCCAAGACGCTTTGTCTTGCCGAAGAAGCCCGGCGTATCGCTCGTCTTCGTACTGTGGCGTCGCAAGACCGATCGAAAGAGCGCTATGACAGCCGACACCAGTCTGTCTCGTACGCCAAAGGAGACTCTGTGTGGTTGTGGACTCCTCAACGTAAACGTGGCTTATGCGAAAAGTTTTTACCTCAGTACACGGGCCCATTCGTCATCGTAGATCGCTTGAGTGACTTGACGTACGTAGTGGCACGCTTGACGTCGACTGGTCGTCGGTCTAGCCGGACCCAGTTAGTACATGTTGCCCGTCTTAAGCGGTTTCACCCTACGCTTTCCGAGTGATTTGGACTTGCCCAGCGGGCTTCGTCTGGCAACCGGGGATTGCTACGGCATGAGCCGGGCGAGAAGAAGAGGAAGAAGAAGTGAGCTGGTGCAGCCTCAGGACGCCATCTTGACTTTACCATCCATCTCGTCCCTTGAATAAAGCCGGTTTAACATTAACCGTAACAATATGATATGATATGGCCATGATATGATATGATATGATATGATATGGCCATGATATGATATGATATGATATGATATGGCCATGATATGATATGATATGATATGATATGGCCATGATATGATATGATATATGATATGGCCATGATATGATATGATATGATATGGCCATGATATGATATGATATGAGATGATATGATATGATATGGCCATGATATGATATGATATGATATGGCCATGATATGATATGATATGATATGATATGGCCATGATATGATATGATATGATATGGCCATGATATGATATATGATATGGCCATGATATGATATGATATGATATGATATGGCCATGATATGATATGATATGATATGATATGGCCATGATATGATATGATATGATATGATATGGCCATGATATGATATGATATGATATGATATGGCCATGATATGATATGATATGGCCATGATATGGCCATGATATGATATGATATGATATGGCCATGATATGATATGATATGATATGGCCATGATATGATATGATATGATATGATATGATATGGCCATGATATGATATGATATGATATGATATGATATGGCCATGATATGATATGATATGATATGATATGGCCATGATATGATATGATATGATATGATATGATATGGCCATGATATATGATATGATATGATATGATATGGCCATGATATGATATGATATGATATGATATGGCCATGATATGATATGATATGATATGGCCATGATATGATATGATATGATATGGCCATGATATGCTATGATATGATATGATATGGCCATGATATGATATGATATGATATGATATGGCCATGATATGATATGATATGATATGGCCATGATATGATATGATATGATATGGCCATGATATGATATGATATGATATGATATGGCCATGATATGATATGATATGATATGGCCATGATATGATATGATATGATATGATATGGCCATGATATGATATGATATGGCCATGATATGATATGATATGATATGATATGATATGGCCATGATATGATATGATATGATATGGCCATGATATGATATGATATGATATGGCCATGATATGATATGATATGATATGATATGGCCATGATATGATATGATATGATATGATATGGCCATGATATGATATGATATGATATGATATGGCCATGATATGATATGATATGATATGATATGATATGGCCATGATATGATATGATATGATATGGCCATGATATGATATGATATGATATGGCCATGATATGATATGATATGATATGGCCATGATATGATATGATATGATATGGCCATGATATGATATGATATGATATGGCCATGATATGATATGATATGATATGGCCATGATATGATATGATATGATATGATATGATATGGCCATGATATGATATGATATGATATGATATGGCCATGATATGATATGATATGATATGATATGGCCATGATATGATATGATATGATATGATATGGCCATGATATGATATGATATGATATGATATGGCCATGATATGATATGATATGATATGATATGGCCATGATATGATATGATATGATATGATATGATATGGCCATGATATGATATGATATGATATGGCCATGATATGATATGATATGATATGGCCATGATATGATATGATATGATATGATATGGCCATGATATGATATGATATGATATGATATGGCCATGATATGATATGATATGATATGATATGGCCATGATATGATATGATATGATATGATATGGCCATGATATGATATGATATGATATGATATGGCCATGATATGATATGATATGATATGATATGGCCATGATATGATATGATATGATATGATATGGCCATGATATGATATGATATGATATGGCCATGATATGATATGATATGATATGGCCATGATATGATATGATATGATATGATATGGCCATGATATGATATGGCCATGATATGATATGATATGATATGATATGGCCATGATATGATATGATATGGCCATGATATGATATGATATGATATGATATGATATGGCCATAATATGATATGATATGATATGGCCATGATATGATATGATATGGCCATGATATGATATGATATGATATGATATGGCCATGATATGATATGATATGATATGATATGGCCATGATATGATATGATATGATATGATATGGCCATGATATGATATGATATGATATGATATGGCCATGATATGATATGATATGATATGATATGGCCATGATATGATATGATATGATATGATATGATATGGCCATGATATGATATGATATGATATGATATGGCCATGATATGATATGATATGATATGATATGGCCATGATATGATATGATATGATATGATATGATATGGCCATGATATGATATGATATGATATGATATGGCCATGATATGATATGATATGATATATGATATGGCCATGATTTGATATGGAAAGATATTGCAATGTTGCAATATCTTTCAAATTGCAACATATGCTATTGCGTCATTTTTATTCGCAATAGCATATCGGTTGTAGAAAAAGTGTCCACCTGCGAAAGTGGGAGACTTGTCGCATGTGATTTTATTTTTGCTGGTCTACTGTGGCGCGCTGTGTGCATCTACGCACCGAACAAAATTCATGAACGCGAAATTTTTTTTAAGTATGCTGAAGGATTTTTGAAAACAGAACGACATGTTGTGTTTCTTGGGGATTTCAACTGCGTCTGTACAGCTGAAGATAAAACGACTAGCCTCAAAGTACGCGATAGAAGTGCTGAGCTGTTGAACGCGATAGTAATTGAGAGAGAGCTTGAGGACATTGGTTATGCAATGACGCGAGATGGCCAAGCACGGTATACGCACTTTCAAGGTGATTCCCATGCGAGGCTTGATAGAATATACGTACCGGCGAAGTTTGTACCACTGTGTTCCTCTTATGAAACACAATATCTCAGTTTTAGCGATCATAGTTTGGTCTCGATTACGATTGGCGAAAAACGAAAGAGTGTCAAGTTTAATTGGTTCCTGTGGAAGTTCAATGAAAAACTGCTGCAAGATGAATTGTTTGTCACAAGAGCCAAGGAGTATCTTTCAAATGCCCTGCATACGGAAACCAACTGTTTCATATCAGTATGGGAGCAGTTTAAATGCGACATTAAAATTGCTGCCATCGATAGAGCATGCTTATTGCGTCACAAGGAAAGGCAACTAGAGAAACAGTTACACAGTGAACTGGTGTACATGTTAGGGGTAGAACATGAAGAGCCTGGAGCGTTTAAAAAAGAAATACCAGAGGTGAAAGCGAAACTCGAGTTGATCGACGAAGATAAGTACCGCGGTGCAATGATAAGGGCGCGCACTGAAAAGTTGTGGCTGGGCGAAACGCCCACTAAGCGTGTGCTAAGTGAAGAAAAGAAGCATGCTGCAAATAAGGAGATAAATGAAATTCGATATTACAACAAAATTACACGAGAAAGCGAAGAGATAAAATGTGCATTTGTTGAATTTTATACCGAACTTCTCGGAGGAAGAATTTATGACCCCGAGTACTTCAAAGCCCACTTTCTAACTCTTATGCCAAGATTAGAGGACACTGTTAGAGAATCACTGGAATCTGAAATTAGCGTGGCCGAAATTGAAGCGGCAATCGATGACTTGGGCAATGGCAAATCACCTGGGCCAGATGGACTGGGTGCAGCCGTATACAAATTTTTTAAGGCAGAAATGGCAGTGGCTTTACACCGAGTGATCGCTGAATGCTATGAAAAAAAGCAAGCGCCTCTCTCGTTCAGGACAGCGCACGTAGTAATGATCCCCAAAACTGACGATCCTGCAAAATTACTTTCAGTTGAGTCCTACCGTCCCATTAGTTTGACCAATACAGATTATAAAATATACATGAAAGTGTTAGCTAGAAGGCTCCAAAACGTTATTAAGTCCCTCGTTGGCCCGCATCAAACCTGTGGCATTAAAGGTAGAACAATTTTTACGAACATACACATAGCAAGAAGTATTCTGGAATGTTGTGACGCAATGCATGACCGCGTAGCTATGATTCAGCTAGATTTACATAAAGCGTTCGACAAAGTTGTACATGAAGTTCTGTTTTTATTGCTGGAGCACGTAAATGTTGGATCTGTAATTACTGAAGGTGTTAGAATGGTGTATCATGATTGCACAGCCAAATTAGTGATCAACAAAGAATTAAGTATGTCAATTCCTGTGCGGTCGAGTGTGAAACAAGGATGTGCGTTGTCCCCTCTACTTTTTGCGATATACTTGGAGCCGTTTTGTTTACGTTTGTTTGCAACACCATGTATTCGAGGCTTCACTTTTTTCAGCAGTGAAGTTAAGGTCTTAGCGTACGCGCACGACATAGCCGTGTTTTGCACTGATGCTAGAAGCGTGCAGGAAGTTGTCAGTGTTGCTAAGGCGTTCTGCACAGCAACTGGTAGCGTGATCAGTTGGCCGAAATGCCTTGGATTTTGGCATGGCAACTGGCAGAGCACACCCGAGGTGTACTGTAATAGGAATTGGACCGTCTCCCCCGGAAAGTACCTCGGTGTCCCGCTAAATAACTACCTCAATGCTGATGAATATTGGTCTGAGGAAAATAAACGCGTCAAAAATGCTACCGATAAATGGGGTGGCCATAACTTTTCAATGTTCGCAAGAGCTTCCGTTTGTAATATGTTTTTAATTGCAAAAGTGTTCTACGTGTTGCAAGTGATGGCCATGGCAAGAACTTCGGTTCAAAAAATCCACCGAGTGTTTGCGACCTTTATTTGGGGATCGCAATGGGAGCGCACAAGCCGGTGCAATTTGTTTCACAAGGTGAAAAATGGTGGGCTAGGGCTCTCACACCTGTTTTTCAAGCAGCTGGTAAGCAGATTCTTCTTTGTGCGGGACCAAACTGGTGTGTTTTTGAGAACTGTGATCCAAGCACGATTGCATGATTATCTATCTGACTTTGTCGTGTCAACTGTTTCTTTCGGAGCTGGACCGCTCAGTGCTTATTTGCGTGAAGTGGTTGCTTCTGTACGCCTGCTCAAGGCAAGGTTCTCATATGAATACTTGTGTGATGTCACGAAAAAGCGTTTGTATTCTGATATTCTCGATGTATTTTTACCATTACCGGTTTACCGAGCTGCCTACAGGCTAGGTCCTGAGCGCGATGTGCTAAAGCGCGTTAAAAAAATGCCAGTGAGACCCTCTGCTAAAACGTTCTTTTTTCAATTACATACCGACACTCTCCCTGTAAAGCCATGGTTACAAAGCAAAGGTCTTTTTGTACCTTGGTCGGTAAACTGCTTAATCTGTAATAAGCCAGAATCAATTGAGCATATTTTTATTGACTGCCATGACGCCCTATTTCTGTGGGACGTCCTACAAAGAACACTTAAAAAAGAATTGCCGATAAGCCCTTTTGGAATCCGGTTTCTTCCACGTGCAGAAACAGGGGAAGCGCCGAGTGATATGCTAATGCTGCTTTGCATGCACAGCGTATGGAAGACGAGCATGGACATCAGGCATTGTCATATACAGGCTCACTCAGCAAGACACTATTTTGTTGAGAGCATTATATACACACGCGACTTGTTCAGAGCAATATGTGAACCCCCGGAATGGCTTCCTGTACTAGACCAATGGGCTTCTGTGAAGCCCTTTTAAACACCTTGCACTGGCCGAGCTGTGGCTGGTATATTTAGAATATGTACATGTCGTGTATTTGATCTTTTTGTTTGCGTTGGTGAAAAGGCAATAAAGAAAAAAAAATCCTCGTTAGTATAGTGGTCAGTATCCCCGCCTGTCACGCGGGAGACCGGGGTTCGATTCCCCGACGGGGAGCGAATTTTTTTTTTTTTTCTTATTACATGTCACAATTCATCATATTTATTAAACATAACACTAAAACTGTCACTGTAGCTTATGAAGGGCATAAAAAAGTATCAATTATTACACACGTAACGCATCTCTGCCCTTTTAGATGAGCGTGATTTTTATAATTGCTTAATCCGTGTGCCTATACCGTAAACAAAAATAATTTATAATCAATTACTTCAGCCTTAGTCAAGTTTTGGAAACACGAGACACTGGCGTTAAAAGAAGCTTGCGCTCCAGTCTGAAAAAAAAAGAAAAGAAAAAAGTGGAGGTGCGGGGTATCGATCCCCGTACCTCTCGCATGCTAAGCGAGCGCTCTACCATCTGAGCTACACCCCCGACACGGTGCAGCTGCCTTAAAAACATGCTTGACCTCCGTCTCCTTCATATTTCTATCTACGAATAACAGCCGCTGAGTTCGCACAGCGCATCCACTTAGAACGAATTGTCTGGGCAGCAAGCACCAGTTCCGAGACATTAATTTTCTAGTGTCCGATGAAATGATGGCGTTCAAGTTACTTTTTAAGGAAACCGCTGTTTTATGCATTGATGCACAGGAGAAATTGGAACACCAATGCATTTCGACAGACACTTTGACCAACAATTTTTTTTTATACCTAGCTGGATATATGTTCCCTCCATCCAATCCGAAATGTACATTTGGGATTAGACCCCCAGTTGTGTTTTAAAGGTAGCTAACACAACTGGGGGTACCCAGAAGATGGACACCTGGCACGGATATAATTCTAATTGCGACATCTGTCAGTCAGATTACGACGCTCTCTTCGTGAGCATATTGCGCAGGAGGACTTGTTCTTGCTCAATTCTGACTTGCCTTAGCTTGTGCGCAGCACTTTTTGTGTTAGATGTTTGTTAAATAAGTTCAATTATACGATCAAAATAATAATAAAGCTTGTGCGATTTATGTTTTGAATAGACCGTTCAAACCATGGCGTGATTAAAAATTATACGATCAAAATAATAATAAAGCTTGTGCGATTTATGTTTTGAATAGACCGTTCAAACCATGGCGTGATTAAAACTGCAGATCTCAAAAATTTTTCTAATGCGAATGACGAGTCCGTTCTCGACTACGTTGAGCTAGCACTGGAGGACGTCATCTGTGGTTGAAGTTGAAATCAATTCCCAGTTCTGCACTGATGATTTCATACCGAAGAAAATGGTTAATCGAAAAAAGCCTCTCGGATCAATTGGTATACATAATACACCTCGTTCGGAAACTACGAAGTTGTGGAAAACGGGAACAATTTCCAGCACAACAAAAGCTAAAACAAACAGTCACTGACAAAATTAGAGAGGGAAGACAGTTTTATTCTGAGTCTGAGCACCCTGCCGATATCGCTCGCCGGGAAGAAGCACCGAAGAACCGTGTCTAACTCGGTCTAACTGGTCTAACCATGCCCAGAGGTTTAGGACAGGTTCGGAGCATATCACGTAGCAGCTTTAAAGTGCGTCATTTTATTCTTGCACAAGTCAAAATATTACAAATGTTGCCGCGTCATCTAACAAACATAAGTATCTGTTGTTACCTCAAAACATAGCTCGTACTTGTAGTGATCGAACTATCGTACGTCTCGTACGTGGCTTGTAACCATAGCTAGACACATTAGTCGTCACTTTTGAAGGCATGGTTCTCCAACCTCCTCGTTAGTATAGTGACCAGTATCCCCGCCTGTCACGCGGGAGACCGGGGTTCGATTCCCCGACGGGGAGCAGCTTTTTTATTACATGTCGCAATTCATCTTATTTATTAAACATAACACAAAATCTGCCACTGTAGTTTATGAAGGGCATAAAACTATCAATTATTACATACGTAACGCATCTCTGCCCTTCTAGGTGAGCGCCTTTTTCATAATTACTTAATCGGTGTGTCTATAACTTAACAAAAATAATTAACGATGAATCACTTAAGACTTCATGAAGTTTTGGAAACACGAAACAGTGGCGTTAAAATGTGCGAAACTCTTAATGTAACTTCGACGTATGCCTGCTTGCCTCCTAATGTAATGTTCGGCGAATGCCTGCTTGATTATTTCTCTTCGATTTGTGATTTCGTTTTGATAGCATATTTCCGTTATGTCTTTCGACAGGGCGTGCCTTTTTTCATCACTGAGCGCGCGTTTGGTAGGCGTCTTTCCGGACCGCAGTTTTTCGTTACGCGCCCTTATCACTGCGCCCCGGTAAGTTTCTTCGTCTATTGCCTCGAGCTTATAGTTTTAGTCTCTTTAATTTCTTTTGTGAACAATCCCGGCTCGTAGCACTCCGTACTTAGCATAAAATCTAGGGTACTCTGCAGCTCTTTAACTCGTTGTTTTTCTTTTCGCTGAAGCGCACATGATCTATCAATAGCGGCTACTTTAATATCACATTTGAACTGCTCCCATACTTGCATAAAACTTCCGGAGTTACATCGCAGCATGTTCGCTATATAATCCTTGACTTTAGTCGCGTACTCTTCATCTTCCAGTAATTTATCATTAAACTTCCACAAGTCCCAATTAAATTTCGCAGCTATTCTCTTCGTACCGATTGTGGCCAGTATCCCCGCCTGTCACGCGGGAGACCGGGCTTCGATTCCCCGACGGGGAGTATTTTTTTAAAGATTATTACATGTCGCATTTCATCTTATTTATTCAATATACAACAAAAGCTGTGGCTGTAGTAGTTTATGAAGGGCATAAAAAAGAAGTGTCAATAATTACACACGTAACGCATATCTGCCCTTCCAGATGAGCGCATAATAGACAGTTTTAGTTTAGCGTCCGCAACAATAGCGTACGCTATACGCTATAATAGAGACTAGAGAGTTTTAGAATAGGGGCCCCAAACGTTCTGGGGCCCCAAAGAAATAGCGTCGAAGCCACTGCGCATGCGCAAGACGCAAACTCCGTTTGGGTTTTGCGTTGGGAACGCTATTTCACCGATTTAGCGGGAGCCCAAATAGCGGCCCCAAAAGCTTTGCGTCGGCAAACATGGCGGCACCCATCTAAGCGACGGCTCTAACCTAGCACAAAACTGGGTTCGATTCGCGGTAACGCGAGAAGTTCGCAAGCTAGGAGAAGTGAGTGCGGTTATCGCTTTCTCTCAACTAGCGTGTGTTATGAAGATTGACTCATTAGACGCCGCTGATTTTGAATTCGATTGTGGATTTTATGGCTCGTAGGCCTAACGCGGCTAAGCTTGGCTGGTGAAGGCTAGTAAAGTTGGTTTGCTCAAAACTAAGCGCAACTAATTGTTTGCTGCTTACAGAGAATAACCTCTAAATTGTACTTAAACGCGAATACACGCAAGTAAAAATTATTATTCCTATCATAAAATGGTATATTTTATTTAATTATTGCTAATAGTTTTTTCCTTGACGCCGTAGTGGCGCTGTCAGCGCAAGACGCTATCCGCAAACGTCAAACCCTATTCTAAAACTCTTCACTCCTACGTGCCCCAACGCTAACACCCGCAAAGCTCTTTGGGGCCCCAAACTATTGGGGCCCCTATTCTAAAACTCCCTACTTTTAGCGTGTCCGGTATTCCGGCAAGTGCGGGCGGTTTGCCGGTATAGCGGGGGCGTAAACGTGAGTGGCCAGATTGGTGGCGCCAGCTGGTGGTGCAAAGCTCAACCACACAAACACAGAGCTAATTACTATATTCTGCTTAGCTGCTGGTGTAAATATTCGACAGTGGCGTAATCGTGTTCACAATTACGCCGCTGCCAAAAATTTGCACCACTAGCGAAGCAGGATATGGTGGGTTACTGCAGTTTTAGCTCAGTGTTTGTCTGGTTGAACTCTACGCTACCAGGCGGCTGCAGCGATCTAGCTACGCCCCCGCAAATCCGGTAATCCGCCCAAACTGCTCCCGTTTACCGGAATAGCGGACAGGCTAAAAGTCTCTAATATAGCGTACGCTAAGCAGCGCACGTTTTCTACAATTTTAGTTGGCCGGCGATATCTTCGGATCTCAGAGGCCATATGTCATCGTTGCGGCTATTTCGCGCCTTTCGCGAAAGGTGGCGCTGACATCTCGAACGCTTCTTTCGTTAGGCTTTGACTCGTTCGAAACAAGAAGCGATCTCGAAAACACCACGAGGTTATCCATAATACTCTGTCGTCGAAGCGGCCTGAGACTAAGCGAAAGCCGTTTACACAGTCATTTGCTACGAACGAAGTGTATTTTACAAAAGCAACGCCAAATTCAATTCGAAGTGGGCAGCCCGGACCGCCGCCATGTTTCCCGCAAGCTCCGCAAACCCCGCAAAAACGCTAACGCTAACTCGTTAGCGTTGCGTACGCCCGCTATACCCGCTATTTCGTTTAGCGTTCAGCGCATGCGCAGTGACGATCCGCTATTTTTTAGCGTACGCAATGGAATAGCGTACGCTATACTAAAACTGTCTAATTACTTAATCGGTGTGCCTATACCGTAACAAAATAATTAATAATGAATCACTTAAGCCTTAATGAAGTTTTGGAAACACGAGACAGTGGCGTTAAAATGTGTGAAACTCTTAATTTAACTTCTAAAAGCTTGCGCTCCAGTTTGGGAAAAATAAGGGGGAAAAAGAAAAAGTGGAGGTGCGGGGTATCGATCCCCGTACCTCTCGCATGCTAAGCGAGCGCTCTACCATCTGAGCTACACCCCCAAGACACTGAAGCTTGCCTTAAAAACGTGGCTGTCCACAGTCTCCTTTTAATTTAAAATGCGGATCTCAAAGGCTATGCTTTCGCAGGTTGAAAGTACTGCATGCGATTTCGGGAGCCAGAAAAACGTCGTTGACGTCAACATTTGGACACCACGTACCTATTCGGTGGTCAAGGAAGACAAAACAAGTTATTTTTATAAGTATTACATGACATTTTAGACTATTATATGTTTTTTTCTACTCTTTTTATGCGTCAAATCAAGTTTTGGGATTTCGGAACCAAAGGAAAGATAGGCGCAAGCCCAAAACCGAAACTGGCTGCCAAGAAAGCTGTTCAATTCTAGGTACTCCGAGTCTTGCCAGTATTCTTTTATAGGGCTTAGAGGTCTATAGGACCTTCATTTAATGCAATAATAATAATAATAATAATAATAATAATAATAATAATAATAATAATAATAATAATAATAATAATAACAATAATAGGAATATTTGGCCCGAATTAATAAATATCATACAGAAGATGATATTGTTTTTTAATGAAAGTACACCGATGGGTCGTGAATGTTTTTGGTGCATCTTAACCACACACACACACACACACACTTTATCGCGATCCGCATTCGATATTGGAGTCCGTTAACTTTGCGTTCACCTCTATGCATGCAGGGTGAAAAATGAACAGATAAATGAATAAAAATAAATTCTATTTTCTCTGTTTCTTTACTTATTTCGCTGTCTTCTATATTCATCTTTCGGTTCAATTATAACTTTTAAAACCGGCTACACAATACTAGCTAGCATCGAAACTGCCAGGTCAGAACTAAATATCTGAAGCATTATCGCGCAAGCCCATAAAATTAATATGCGTAAAAGTAACGGCGTCTCCACAAATTACAACAGCGGCAGAAAAGCACGGCAACAGTTGTGCAACAAACACGGTACAACAAACACAACCGAAACGTCCACACTAACGATACGCCTTCTAGATTTCACCGAAATCAAAACCGCCATCTTCAGAACCGTCCATCTCATCATCCACTCAGTGACGTACCGAATATTTCTCGACATGGGGGGAAGGGGGTGGCAAACCGCAAGCAATCTGATTATCTCTCTCTCTCTCTCTCTCTCTCTCTCTATTATAGATATATATATATATATATATATATATATATATATATATATATATATATATATAGAGCGTCTTTAGCTGCACCAAATTTTTTCTTTAATTGCCTATGGCAAATAGCGCAGTCCTAACCCATGCTCTAAATTATTCGAGGCTGCCATTACTTCTACGAGAATTCACAATATGGAATTAATTGAATAATTAACGTACTTACGCTGATTAACTTTTTCACTGATTATTTACGCCACATATTTTAATCTACGAACTACAGCCGCCGAGTTATTCGCACAGCGTATCCACTTGGAACGATTTCCCTCAACAGCACCAGTTCCGAGATATTAATTTTCAGTGTCCGACGAAACGATGGTGTTCCAGTTACTTTTTTTAAGAAACCGCTGTTTTATGCATTGAAGCACCAAAGAAACTGGAACACCAATGCATTGCGACCGGACACTTTGACCAACCATTATTTTTTAACCTAGCTGGGTATGTTCCCTCCATCCAATCACAAATGTACATTTGGGATAAGACCCCCATTTGTGTTTGTAAGGTATCTTACAAACACAACTGGGTGTACCCAAAATTTGGATACCTAACACGGATATAATTCTAATTGCGACATCTGGCAGTCAGATTACGACACTCTATAATATATATATATATATATATATGATTGCTACAACATTGCTCGTTCTGGGTGCAAGCGTACAGGTGCATCTTCAAAATAAATTTATCCAATGTGTCATGCTAACTGTATGTCTTGTATAAATTATCCTATTTGCGCGCACTTCATAATACTGTGGGTTGGTTTGGTGGCAGCAGCAGCAGAGGGGCATGCTGCATATAAAACAAAAACCGAAACGAAAAGCGTTCGCATACCCTAAGCGCTTAAACAAATGTAGTTGGCAGCATATTATCATTACATTATGTAATAATGCTGTATTGTACTATTTTATTTTGTGTTTATGAGATTGCAAAGTATGAATCATTCATCCTAGATTTCGCATTATCTTTTTGTCGGAGACTCTGCCGACTAGCGGCAGTCCTACTGTCACTGACATCGAGAGCTGGCGTGTTTTCTTTGTTGTTTTTTTTGTCCCACCATATGTAGTGGAGGTTGTGCTGTTCTTTGGTTGTGCGTGCTTCCCTCGGCCTTCGCGGCGCAAAACTCAAAACGAAATGTGGCGTACCATCTCGGAAAAATACGGTTAGTCTTTTGTCAGTATGCAGCATACTTTAATCGCCCTTTTAGTACATGAAAGCGCTACAGACGAAATACAGAGACAAGGAAAACCACAGGACGAGCGCTTGTCCTATGGTCTTCTTTGTGTTTGGTCTGTCGCGATGCCATATACAAATGGAACCAGGCTCGCCGGGGCCTGCGCGTGACAGCGGGTGTTCACGTAAAAAAATTGCCGTTTACAGGCGCCCTCCTGGAGCAGTGCTTGTAACTAATCCAATCTATCGTCTTGACGAAAAAAGCGGCTCGCGACTCGTACAACACCAGTCAGAACATTGCCGGCTCCCTTTGCGCAAGCTACACGAGAAAGCCAATCGCAGTCGCAAATTTCGATTCGGATCGGCCTTGATCACTTTCAAAAGTGGTCATGTGACACCGGTATTAGTGACCCGACTGCTCAGCGCCCTTCGTTGCACGGCGGAGTCAGCTTATCTTGCCCATCGGTCACAGACGAGGATGGCGTATGCCGCTTTTCTTCGTGGGGCGCAGGACCAGGCGCTCTCATATTGCCTAACGCCGAACATGTGTTTTCGAATAGCTCTGAAGATGAGGGGACAAGTCCCTATGTAGTAACTGGGCACAGTACCGAGACTTCTGTTGAGAGCAACCTGCACATGTGGGCAGTCGCTATACAGTGCGAGCTTCCCACCTGACTTCTGTAATGGTGCTGAAGCCTTTCCACCCGGAGCTACCTGCAGATGCGAGAACATTACTGAAGACTTTGAAAGAAACTGAGTCTGAATGGAGTGGAGTGTACGATTACTTTGGAATAACATCCAGTCTAACAGAGCACATTTCAACAGAGTGCCAGACGCTCTCATTATTTGTAAATGTGGCTGGGCTTCCTATTTTCTGCAGCTTTCGGAGGCAGTTTTGACCAATACTTGTGTTAATTAAGAAAAATCTCTGTTCTCCTTTTCTTGCTGCCCTTTATGAAGGACAGCAATCCCGGGGACATAACTTCGTACATGAAAGCTTTTTACAATGAGTCAACTGTTTAAAGAGCTTGTTAGAATGGGACTTTGTACAGCGGCAAGTCATATGCTGCGAGACTCACTTCCATTTGTGTGTGATGCCCACCGGCCAGGGCTTATATCAAGTACACAAAGGGGAACACTGCATATTCTGGTTGCGAAAAGTGTGCTCAAAAGGGTGTGCACTCTGTCCTAGATAAGAAAGTCATTTTTCCGGGACAGCCCCTTGCGAAACAGATGAGGACTTTCAAACCTTTCTTCAGAAAGATCACAATCACAGCGTACACCCTTTCCGGTGCCAAGGTGCTGGAATGGTAAACCACTTTTCCCTCAGTTATATGCATCTGGTGTGTCCAGGTAAAATGATAGAGCTGCTAGTTCACTACTGGGAGTCAAAAAAAACAATCTTCAAAAAAGGTGCGCTCAGGCTCGAAGCTACATTTGGCTGCGACACTTTTTGACTTTGGCGCCACAGTGCTAAGTGACATGAAAGGAGGCCCCGGTTCATGTGGTTCTTGGAAAATTGGAAAGCAGTAGAGTTCAGGAGAGCTTGAAAAAAAGCTTTTGATCATTTCATGACTCTCAGCATCTATATTTGCATTTCTGCTTGTCCAAATATGCTGCATACAATGCTGATGTTGTTGAGAACCTTCTGCAGAAGTTTGTTTCTGAGGCTGGCTCACTTTATGGCAAGGGTATCTATGTGTACATTGCGCATTCTCTGCTGCATCTTGCTGATTATGTCCACCAGACTGGTCATATAGATAAGTTTTCTGCCTATCGAGATCTTCCTATACAAGCTGAAGACGCTAGTCAAGTCAAAAGCTCAAGTTCTTCAATAGACTTTCAGGTGTCTTCATGAACAAAGTTGCCTCAGTGAAGGTAATTTGCCTGTACCACATTAGCTGCCCTAGCTTTCTGGAGAGCACTGTAGTGGTCCTGAACCATTGGGTTTCACAGGCCATCAATACTCTATTTTAAAGATTGAGGGCACTGTATTGAAGAACATCAAAATGGATGACCG
>NW_027460537.1:0-60796 GCF_050947875.1 Dermacentor variabilis | reverse complement strand
ATATGCATGCAAATGGTGCTTTTGGCAGAACGCGCGCGTGGATTTCTACCAAACGACGTGAAAAGCATGCCGATGCTGCTCTTTTTAGCACCCGCACATGGATTTGTGCCAAAACGCGTTTTTAGCATGCGCATGCATCTTTTGGTAGACGCGGACGCAGTTTTCTGCAAAACCACACGATATGCATGCAAATGGTGCTTTTGGCAGAACGCGCGCGTGGATTTCTACCAAACGACGTGAAAAGCTGCCGATGCTGCTCTTTTTAGCACCCGCACATGGATTTGTGCCAAAACGCGTTTTAAGCATGCGCATGCATCTTTTGGTAGACGCGGACGCAGTTTTCTGCAAAACCACACGATATGCATGCAAATGGTGCTTTTGGCAGAACGCGCGCGTGGATTTCTACCAAACGACGTGAAAAGCATGCCGATGCTGCTCTTTTTAGCACCCGCACATGGATTTGTGCCAAAACGCGTTTTAAGCATGCGCATGCATCTTTTGGTAGACGCGGACGCAGTTTTCTGCAAAACCACACGATATGCATGCAAATGGTGCTTTTGGCAGAACACGCGCGTGGATTTCTACCAAACGACGTGAAAAGCATGCCGATGCTGCTCTTTTTAGCACCCGCACATGGATTTGTGCCAAAAGGCGTTTTAAGCATGCGCATGCATCTTTGGTAGACGCGGACGCAGTTTTCTGCAAAACCACACGATATGCATGCAAATGGTGCTTTTGGCAGAACGCGCGCGTGGATTTCTACCAAACGACGTGAAAAGCATGCCGATGCTGCTCTTTTTAGCACCCGCACATGGATTTGTGCCAAAACGCGTTTTAAGCATGCGCATGCATCTTTTGGTAGACGCGAACGCATTTTTTTCAAAACCACACGATATGCATGCAAATGGTGCTTTTGCCAGAACGCGCGCGTGGATTTCTACCAAACGACGTGAAAAGCATGCCGATGCTGCTCTTTTTAGCACCCGCACATGGATTTGTGCCAAAACGCGTTTTTAGCATGCGCATGCATCTTTTGGTAGACGCGGACGCAGTTTTCTGCAAAACCACACGATATGCATGCAAATGGTGCTTTTGGCAGAACGCGCGCGTGGATTTCTACCAAACGACGTGAAAAGCATGCCGATGCTGCTCTTTTCAGCACCCGCACATGGATTTGTGCCAAAACGCGTTTTAAGCATGCGCATGCATCTTTTGGTAGACGCGGACGCAGTTTTCTGCAAAACCACACGATATGCATGCAAATGGTGCTTTTGGCAGAACGCGCGCGTGGATTTCTACCAAACGACGTGAAAAGCATGCCGATGCTGCTCTTTTTAGCACCCGCACATGGATTTGTGCCAAAACGCGTTTTAAGCATGCGCATGCATCTTTTGGTAGACGCGGACGCAGTTTTCTGCAAAACCACACGATATGCATGCAAATGGTGCTTTTGGTAGAACGCGCGCGTGGATTTCTACCAAACGACGTGAAAAGCATGCCGATGCTGCTCTTTTTAGCACCCGCACATGGATATGTGCCAAAACGCGTTTTAAGCATGCGCATGCATCTTTTGGTAGACGCGGACGCAGTTTTCTGCAAAACCACACGATATGCATGCAGATGGTGCTTTTGGTAGAACGCGCGCGTGGATTTCTACCAAACGACGTGAAAAGCTGCCGATGCTGCTCTTTTTAGCACCCGCACATGGATTTGTGCCAAAACGCGTTTTAAGCATGCGCATGCATCTTTTGGTAGACGCGGACGCAGTTTTCTGCAAAACCACACGATATGCATGCAAATGGTGGTTTTGGTAGAACGCGCGCATGGATTTCTACCAAACGACGTGAAAAGCATGCCGATGCTGCTCTTTTTAGCACCCCCACATGGATTTGTGCCAAAACGCGTTTTAAGCATGCGCATGCATCATTTGGTAGACGCGGACGCAGTTTTCTGCAAAACCACACGATATGCATGCAAATGGTGCTTTTGGCAGAACGCGCGCGTGGATTTCTACCAAACGACGTGAAAAGCATGCCGATGCTGCTCTTTTTAGCACCCGCACATGGATTAGTGCCAAAACGCGTTTTAAGCATGCGCATGCATCTCTTTTGGTAGACGCGAACGCAGTTTTCTGCAAAACCACACGATATGCATGCAAATGGTGCTTTTGGCAGAACGCGCGCGTGGATTTCTACCAAACGACGTGAAAAGCATGCCGATGCTGCTCTTTTTAGCACCCGCACATGGATTTGTGCCAAAACGCGTTTTTAGCATGCGCATGCATCTTTTGGTAGACGCGGACGCAGTTTTCTGCAAAACCACACGATATGCATGCAAATGGTGCTTTTGGCAGAACACGCGCGTGGATTTCTACCAAACGACGTGAAAAGCATGCCCATGCTGCTCCTTTTAGCACCCGCACATGGATTTGTGCCAAAACGCGTTTTAAGCATGCGCATGCATCTTTTGGTAGACGCGAACGCAGTTTTCTGCAAAACCACACGATATGCATGCAAATGGTGCTTTTGGCAGAACGCGCGCGTGGATTTCTACCAAACGACGTGAAAAGCATGCCGATGCTGCTCTTTTTAGCACCCGCACATGGATTTGTGCCAAAACGCGTTTTTAGCATGCGCATGCATCTTTTGGTAGACGCGGACGCAGTTTTCTGCAAAACCACACGATATGCATGCAAATGGTGCTTTTGGCAGAACGCGCGCGTGGATTTCTACCAAACGACGTGAAAAGCTGCCGATGCTGCTCTTTTTAGCACCCGCACATGGATTTGTGCCAAAACGCGTTTTAAGCATGCGCATGCATCTTTTGGTAGACGCGGACGCAGTTTTCTGCAAAACCACACGATATGCATGCAAATGGTGCTTTTGGCAGAACGCGCGCGTGGATTTCTACCAAACGACGTGAAAAGCATGCCGATGCTGCTCTTTTTAGCACCCGCACATGGATTTGTGCCAAAACGCGTTTTAAGCATGCGCATGCATCTTTTGGTAGACGCGGACGCAGTTTTCTGCAAAACCACACGATATGCATGCAAATGGTGCTTTTGGCAGAACACGCGCGTGGATTTCTACCAAACGACGTGAAAAGCATGCCGATGCTGCTCTTTTTAGCACCCGCACATGGATTTGTGCCAAAAGGCGTTTTAAGCATGCGCATGCATCTTTGGTAGACGCGGACGCAGTTTTCTGCAAAACCACACGATATGCATGCAAATGGTGCTTTTGGCAGAACGCGCGCGTGGATTTCTACCAAACGACGTGAAAAGCATGCCGATGCTGCTCTTTTTAGCACCCGCACATGGATTTGTGCCAAAACGCGTTTTAAGCATGCGCATGCATCTTTTGGTAGACGCGAACGCATTTTTTTTCAAAACCACACGATATGCATGCAAATGGTGCTTTTGCCAGAACGCGCGCGTGGATTTCTACCAAACGACGTGAAAAGCATGCCGATGCTGCTCTTTTTAGCACCCGCACATGGATTTGTGCCAAAACGCGTTTTTAGCATGCGCATGCATCTTTTGGTAGACGCGGACGCAGTTTTCTGCAAAACCACACGATATGCATGCAAATGGTGCTTTTGGCAGAACGCGCGCGTGGATTTCTACCAAACGACGTGAAAAGCATGCCGATGCTGCTCTTTTCAGCACCCGCACATGGATTTGTGCCAAAACGCGTTTTAAGCATGCGCATGCATCTTTTGGTAGACGCGGACGCAGTTTTCTGCAAAACCACACGATATGCATGCAAATGGTGCTTTTGGCAGAACGCGCGCGTGGATTTCTACCAAACGACGTGAAAAGCATGCCGATGCTGCTCTTTTTAGCACCCGCACATGGATTTGTGCCAAAACGCGTTTTAAGCATGCGCATGCATCTTTTGGTAGACGCGGACGCAGTTTTCTGCAAAACCACACGATATGCATGCAAATGGTGCTTTTGGTAGAACGCGCGCGTGGATTTCTACCAAACGACGTGAAAAGCATGCCGATGCTGCTCTTTTTAGCACCCGCACATGGATATGTGCCAAAACGCGTTTTAAGCATGCGCATGCATCTTTTGGTAGACGCGGACGCAGTTTTCTGCAAAACCACACGATATGCATGCAAATGGTGCTTTTGGTAGAACGCGCGCGTGGATTTCTACCAAACGACGTGAAAAGCTGCCGATGCTGCTCTTTTTAGCACCCGCACATGGATTTGTGCCAAAACGCGTTTTAAGCATGCGCATGCATCTTTTGGTAGACGCGGACGCAGTTTTCTGCAAAACCACACGATATGCATGCAAATGGTGGTTTTGGTAGAACGCGCGCATGGATTTCTACCAAACGACGTGAAAAGCATGCCGATGCTGCTCTTTTTAGCACCCCCACATGGATTTGTGCCAAAACGCGTTTTAAGCATGCGCATGCATCATTTGGTAGACGCGGACGCAGTTTTCTGCAAAACCACACGATATGCATGCAAATGGTGCTTTTGGCAGAACGCGCGCGTGGATTTCTACCAAACGACGTGAAAAGCATGCCGATGCTGCTCTTTTTAGCACCCGCACATGGATTAGTGCCAAAACGCGTTTTAAGCATGCGCATGCATCTCTTTTGGTAGACGCGAACGCAGTTTTCTGCAAAACCACACGATATGCATGCAAATGGTGCTTTTGGCAGAACGCGCGCGTGGATTTCTACCAAACGACGTGAAAAGCATGCCGATGCTGCTCTTTTTAGCACCCGCACATGGATTTGTGCCAAAACGCGTTTTTAGCATGCGCATGCATCTTTTGGTAGACGCGGACGCAGTTTTCTGCAAAACCACACGATATGCATGCAAATGGTGCTTTTGGCAGAACACGCGCGTGGATTTCTACCAAACGACGTGAAAAGCATGCCCATGCTGCTCCTTTTAGCACCCGCACATGGATTTGTGCCAAAACGCGTTTTAAGCATGCGCATGCATCTTTTGGTAGACGCGGACGCAGTTTTCTGCAAAACCACACGATATGCATGCAAATGGTGCTTTTGGCAGAACGCGCGCGTGGATTTCTACGAAACGACGTGAAAAGCATGCCGATGCTGCTCTTTTTAGCACCGCACATGGATTTGTGCCAAAACGCGTTTTAAGCATGCGCATGCATCTTTTGGTAGACGCGGACGCAGTTTTCTGCAAAACCACACGATATGCATGCAAATGGTGCTTTTGGCACAACGCGCGCGTGGATTTCTACCAAACGACGTGAAAAGCATGCCGATGCTGCTCTTTTTAGCACCCGCACATTGATTTGTGCCAAAACGCGTTTATAGCATGCGCATGCATCTTTTGGTAGACGCGGACGCAGTTTTCTGCAAAACCACACGATATGCATGCAAATGGTGCTTTTGGCAGAACGCGAGCGTGGATTTCTACCAAACGACGTGAAAAGCATGCCGATGCTGCTCTTTTTAGCACCCGCACATGGATTTGTGCCAAAACGCGTTTTAAGCATGCGCATGCATCTTTTGGTAGACGCGGACGCAGTTTTCTGCAAAACCACACGATATGCATGCAAATGGTGCTTTTGGCAGAACGCGCGCGTGGATTTCTACCAAACGACGTGAAAAGCATGCCGATGCTGCTCTTTTTAGCGCCCGCACATGGATTTGTGCCAAAACGCGTTTTTAGCATGCGCATGCATCTTTTGGTAGACGCGGACGCAGTTTTCTGCAAAACCACACGATATGCATGCAAATGGTGCTTTTGGTAGAATGCGCGCGTGGATTTCTACCAAACGACGTGAAAAGCATGCCGATGCTGCTCTTTTTAGCACCCGCACATGGATTTGTGCCAAAACGCGTTTTAAGCATGCGCATGCATCTTTTGGTAGACGCGGACGCAGTTTTCTGCAAAACCACACGATATGCATGCAAATGGTGCTTTTGGCAGAACGCGCGCGTGGATTTCTACCAAACGACGTGAAAAGCATGCCGATGCTGCTCTTTTTAGCACCCGCACATGGATTTGTGCCAAAACGCGTTTTTAGCATGCGCATGCATCTTTTGGTAGACGCGGACGCAGTTTTCTGCAAAACCAGACGATATGCATGCAAATGGTGCTTTTGGCAGAACGCGCGCGTGGATTTCTACCAAACGACGTGAAGAGCATGCCGATGCTGCTCTTTTTAGCACCCGCACATGGATTTGTTCCAAAACGCGTTTTATGCATGCGCATGCATCTTTTGGTAGACGCGGACGCAGTTTTCTGCAAAACCACACGATATGCATGCAAATGGTGCTTTTGGCAGAACGCGCGCGTGGATTTCTACCAAACGACGTGAAAAGCATGCCGATGCTGCTCTTTTTAGCACCCGCACATGGATATGTGCCAAAACGCGTTTTAAGCATGCGCATGCATCTTTTGGTAGACGCGGACGCAGTTTTCTGCAAAACCACACGATATGCATGCAAATGGTGCTTTTGGCACAACGCGCGCGTGGATTTCTACCAAACGACGTGAAAAGCATGCCGATGCTGCTCTTTTTAGCACCCGCACATTGATTTGTGCCAAAACGCGTTTATAGCATGCGCATGCATCTTTTTGTAGACGCGGACGCAGTTTTCTGCAAAACCACACGATATGCATGCAAATGGTGCTTTTGGCAGAACGCGAGCGTGGATTTCTACCAAACGACGTGAAAAGCATGCCGATGCTGCTCTTTTTAGCACCCGCACATGGATTTGTGCGAAAACGCGTTTTAAGCATGCGCATGCATCTTTTGGTAGACGCGGACGCAGTTTTCTGCAAAACCACACAATATGCATGCAAATGGTGCTTTTGGCAGAACGCGCGCGTGGATTTCTACCAAACGACGTGAAAAGCATGCCGATGCTGCTCTTTTTAGCACCCGCACATGGATTTGTGCCAAAACGCGTTTTTAGCATGCACATGCATCTTTTGGTAGACGCGGACGCAGTTTTCTGCAAAACCACACGATATGCATGCAAATGGTGCTTTTGGCAGAACGCGCGCGTGGATTTCTACCAAACGACGTGAAAAGCATGCCGATGCTGCTCTTTTTAGCACCCGCACATGGATTTGTGCCAAAACGCGTTTTTAGCATGCGCATGCATCTTTTGGTAGACGCGGACGCAGTTTTCTGCAAAACCACACGATATGCATGCAAATGGTGCTTTTGGCAGAACGCGCGCGTGGATTTCTACCAAACGACGTGAAAAGCATGCCGATGCTGCTCTTTTTAGCACCCGCACATGGATTTGTGCCAAAACGCGTTTTAAGCATGCGCATGCATCTTTTGGTAGACGCGGACGCAGTTTTCTGCAAAACCACACGATATGCATGCAAATGGTGCTTTTGGCAGAACGCGCGCGTGGATTTCTACCAAACGACGTGAAAAGCATGCCGATGCTGCTCTTTTTAGCACCCGCACATGGATTTGTGCCAAAACGCGTTTTAAGCATGCGCATGCATCTTTTGGTAGACGCGGACGCAGTTTTCTGCAAAACCACACGATAAGCATGCAAATGGTGCTTTTGGTAGAACGCGCGCGTGGATTTCTACCAAACGACGTGAAAAGCATGCCGATGCTGCTCTTTTTAGCACCCGCACATGGATATGTGCCAAAACGCGTTTTAAGCATGCGCATGCATCTTTTGGTAGACGCGGACGCAGTTTTTGCAAAACCACACGATATGCATGCAAATGGTGCTTTTGGTAGAACGCGCGCGTGGATTTCTACCAAACGACGTGAAAAGCTGCCGATGCTGCTCTTTTTAGCACCCGCACATGGATTTGTGCCAAAACGCGTTTTAAGCATGCGCATGCATCTTTTGGTAGACGCGGACGCAGTTTTCTGCAAAACCACACGATATGCATGCAAATGGTGCTTTTGGCAGAACGCGCGCGTGGATTTCTACCAAACGACGTGAAAAGCATGCCGATGCTGCTCTTTTTAGCACCCGCACATGGATTAGTGCCAAAACGCGTTTTAAGCATGCGCATGCATCTCTTTTGGTAGACGCGAACGCAGTTTTCTGCAAAACCACACGATATGCATGCAAATGGTGCTTTTGGCAGAACGCGCGCGTGGATTTCTACCAAACGACGTGAAAAGCATGCCGATGCTGCTCTTTTTAGCACCCGCACATGGATTTGTGCCAAAACGCGTTTTTAGCATGCGCATGCATCTTTTGGTAGACGCGGACGCAGTTTTCTGCAAAACCACACGATATGCATGCAAATGGTGCTTTTGGCAGAACGCGCGCGTGGATTTCTACCAAACGACGTGAAGAGCATGCCGATGCTGCTCTTTTTAGCACCCGCACATGGATTTGTTCCAAAACGCGTTTTATGCATGCGCATGCATCTTTTGGTAGACGCGGACGCAGTTTTCTGCAAAACCACACGATATGCATGCAAATGGTGCTTTTGGCAGAACGCGCGCGTGGATTTCTACCAAACGACGTGAAAAGCATGCTGATGCTGCTCTTTTTAGCACCCGCACATGGATTTGTGCCAAAACGCCTTTTAAGCATGCGCATGCATCTTTTGGTAGACGCGGACGCAGTTTTCTGCAAAACCGCACGATATGCATGCAAATGGTGCTTTTGGTAGAACGCGCGCGTGGATTTCTACCAAACGACGTGAAAAGCATGCCGATGCTGCTCTTTTTAGCACCCGCACATGGATTTGTGCCAAAACGCGTTTTAAGCATGCGCATGCATCTTTTGGTAGACCCGGACGCAGTTTTCTGCAAAACCACACGATATGCATGCAAATGGTGCTTTTGGCAGAACGCGCGCGTGGATTTCTACCAAACGACGTGAAAAGCATGCCGATGCTGCTCTTTTTAGCACCCGCACATGGATTTGTGCCAAAACGCGTTTTAAGCATGCGCATGCATCTTTTGGTAGACGCGGACGCAGTTTTCTGCAAAACCACACGATATGCATGCAAATGGTGCTTTTGGCAGAACGCGCGCGTGGATTTCTACCAAACGACGTGAAAAGCTGCCGATGCTGCTCTTTTTAGCACCCGCACATGGATTTGTGCCAAAACGCGTTTTAAGCATGCGCATGCATCTTTTGGTAGACGCGGACGCAGTTTTCTGCAAAACCACACGATATGCATGCAAATGGTGCTTTTGGCAGAACGCCCACGTGGATTTCTACCAAACGACGTGAAAAGCATGCCGATGCTGCTCTTTTTAGCATCCGCACATGGATTTCTGCCAAAACGCGTTTTAAGCATGCGCATGCATCTTTTGGTAGACGCGGACGCAGTTTTCTGCAAAACCACACGATATGCATGCAAATGGTGCTTTTGGTAGAATGCGCGCGTGGATTTCTACCAAACGACGTGAAAAGCATGCCGATGCTGCTCTTTTTAGCACCCGCACATGGATTTGTGCCAAAACGCGTTTTAAGCATGCGCATGCATCTTTTGGTAGACGCGGACGCAGTTTTCTGCAAAACCACACGATATGCATGCAAATGGTGCTTTTGGCAGAACGCGCGCGTGGATTTCTACCAAACGACGTGAAAAGCATGCCGATGCTGCTCTTTTTAGCACCCGCACATGGATTTGTGCCAAAACGCGTTTTTAGCATGCACATGCATCTTTTGGTAGACGCGGACGCAGTTTTCTGCAAAACCACACGATATGCATGCAAATGGTGCTTTTGGCAGAACGCGCGCGTGGATTTCTACCAAACGACGTGAAAAGCATGCCGATGCTGCTCTTTTTAGCACCCGCACATGGATTTGTGCCAAAACGCGTTTTTAGCATGCGCATGCATCTTTTGGTAGACGCGGACGCAGTTTTCTGCAAAACCACACGATATGCATGCAAATGGTGCTTTTGGCAGAACGCGAGCGTGGATTTCTACCAAACGACGTGAAAAGCATGCCGATGCTGCTCTTTTTAGCACCCGCACATGGATTTGTGCCAAAACGCGTTTTAAGCATGCGCATGCATCTTTTGGTAGACGCGGACGCAGTTTTCTGCAAAACCACACGATATGCATGCAAATGGTGCTTTTGGCAGAACGCGCGCGTGGATTTCTACCAAACGACGTGAAAAGCATGCCGATGCTGCTCTTTTTAGCACCCGCACATGGATTTGTGCCAAAACGCGTTTTTAGCATGCACATGCATCTTTTGGTAGACGCGGACGCAGTTTTCTGCAAAACCACACGATATGCATGCAAATGGTGCTTTTGGCAGAACGCGCGCGTGGATTTCTACCAAACGACGTGAAAAGCATGCCGATGCTGCTCTTTTTAGCACCCGCACATGGATTTGTGCCAAAACGCGTTTTTAGCATGCGCATGCATCTTTTGGTAGACGCGGACGCAGTTTTCTGCAAAACCACACGATATGCATGCAAATGGTGCTTTTGGTAGAACGCGCGCGTGGATTTCTACCAAACGACGTGAAAAGCATGCCGATGCTGCTCTTTTTAGCACCCGCACATGGATATGTGCCAAAACGCGTTTTAAGCATGCGCTTGCATCTTTTGGTAGACGCGGACGCAGTTTTCTGCAAAACCACACGATATGCATGCAAATGGTGCTTTTGGTAGAACGCGCGCGTGGATTTCTACCAAACGACGTGAAAAGCTGCCGATGCTGCTCTTTTTAGCACCCGCACATGGATTTGTGCCAAAACGCGTTTTAAGCATGCGCATGCATCTTTTGGTAGACGCGGACGCAGTTTTCTGCAAAACCACACGATATGCATGCAAATGGTGCTTTTGGCAGAACGCGCGCGTGGATTTCTACCAAACGACGTGAAAAGCATGCCGATGCTGCTCTTTTTAGCACCCGCACATGGATTAGTGCCAAAACGCGTTTTAAGCATGCGCATGCATCTCTTTTGGTAGACGCGAACGCAGTTTTCTGCAAAACCACACGATATGCATGCAAATGGTGCTTTTGGCAGAACGCGCGCGTGGATTTCTACCAAACGACGTGAAAAGCATGCCGATGCTGCTCTTTTTAGCACCCGCACATGGATTAGTGCCAAAACGCGTTTTAAGCATGCGCATGCATCTTTTGGTAGACGCGGACGCAGTTTTCTGCAAAACCACACGATATGCATGCAAATGGTGCTTTTGGCAGAACGCGCGCGTGGATTTCTACCAAACGACGTGAAAAGCATGCCGATGCTGCTCTTTTTAGCACCCGCACATGGATTAGTGCCAAAACGCGTTTTAAGCATGCGCATGCATCTCTTTTGGTAGACGCGAACGCAGTTTTCTGCAAAACCACACGATATGCATGCAAATGGTGCTTTTGGCAGAACGCGCGCGTGGATTTCTACCAAACGACGTGAAAAGCATGCCGATGCTGCTCTTTTTAGCACCCGCACATGGATTAGTGCCAAAACGCGTTTTAAGCATGCGCATGCATCTCTTTTGGTAGACGCGAACGCAGTTTTCTGCAAAACCACACGATATGCATTCAAATGGTGCTTTTGGCAGAACGCGCGCGTGGATTTCTACCAAACGACGTGAAAAGCATGCCGATGCTGCTCTTTTTAGCACCCGCACATGGATTTGTTCCAAAACGCGTTTTATGCATGCGCATGCATCTTTTGGTAGACGCGGACGCAGTTTTCTGCAAAACCACACGATATGCATGCAAATGGTGCTTTTGGCAGAACGCGCGCGTGGATTTCTACCAAACGACGTGAAAAGCATGCTGATGCTGCTCTTTTTAGCACCCGCACATGGATTTGTGCCAAAACGCCTTTTAAGCATGCGCATGCATCTTTTGGTAGACGCGGACGCAGTTTTCTGCAAAACCGCACGATATGCATGCAAATGGTGCTTTTGGTAGAACGCGCGCGTGGATTTCTACCAAACGACGTGAAAAGCATGCCGATGCTGCTCTTTTTAGCACCCGCACATGGATTTGTGCCAAAACGCGTTTTAAGCATGCGCATGCATCTTTTGGTAGACGCGGACGCAGTTTTCTGCAAAACCACACGATATGCATGCAAATGGTGCTTTTGGCAGAACGCGCGCGTGGATTTCTACCAAACGACGTGAAAAGCATGCCGATGCTGCTCTTTTTAGCACCCGCACATGGATTTGTGCCAAAACGCGTTTTAAGCATGCGCATGCATCTTTTGGTAGACGCGGACGCAGTTTTCTGCAAAACCACACGATATGCATGCAAATGGTGCTTTTGGCAGAACGCGCGCGTGGATTTCTACCAAACGACGTGAAAAGCTGCCGATGCTGCTCTTTTTAGCACCCGCACATGGATTTGTGCCAAAACGCGTTTTAAGCATGCGCATGCATCTTTTGGTAGACGCGGACGCAGTTTTCTGCAAAACCACACGATATGCATGCAAATGGTGCTTTTGGTAGAATGCGCGCGTGGATTTCTACCAAACGACGTGAAAAGCATGCCGATGCTGCTCTTTTTAGCACCCGCACATGGATTTGTGCCAAAACGCGTTTTAAGCATGCGCATGCATCTTTTGGTAGACGCGGACGCAGTTTTCTGCAAAACCACACGATATGCATGCAAATGGTGCTTTTGGCAGAACGCGCGCGTGGATTTCTACCAAACGACGTGAAAAGCATGCTGATGCTGCTCTTTTTAGCACCCGCACATGGATTTGTGCCAAAACGCCTTTTAAGCATGCGCATGCATCTTTTGGTAGACGCGGACGCAGTTTTCTGCAAAACCGCACGATATGCATGCAAATGGTGCTTTTGGTAGAACGCGCGCGTGGATTTCTACCAAACGACGTGAAAAGCATGCCGATGCTGCTCTTTTTAGCACCCGCACATGGATTTGTGCCAAAACGCGTTTTAAGCATGCGCATGCATCTTTTGGTAGACGCGGACGCAGTTTTCTGCAAAACCACACGATATGCATGCAAATGGTGCTTTTGGCAGAACGCGCGCGTGGATTTCTACCAAACGACGTGAAAAGCATGCCGATGCTGCTCTTTTTAGCACCCGCACATGGATTTGTGCCACAACGCGTTTTTAGCATGCGCATGCATCTTTTGGTTGACGCGGACGCAGTTTTCTGCAAAACCACACGATATGCATGCAAATGGTGCTTTTGGTAGAATGCGCGTGTGGATTTCTACCAAACGACGTGAAAAGCATGCCGATGCTGCTCTTTTTAGCACCCGCACATGGATTTGTGCCAAAACGCGTTTTAAGCATGCGCATGCATCTTTTGGTAGACGCGGACGCAGTTTTCTGCAAAACCACACGATATGCATGCAAATGGTGCTTTTGGCAGAACGCGCGCGTGGATTTCTACCAAACGACGTGAAAAGCATGCCGATGCTGCTCTTTTTAGCACCCGCACATGGATTTGTGCCAAAACGCGTTTTTAGCATGCGCATGCATCTTTTGGTAGACGCGGACGCAGTTTTCTGCAAAACCACACGATATGCATGCAAATGGTGCTTTTGGCAGAACGCGCGCGTGGATTTCTACCAAACGACGTGAAAAGCATGCCGATGCTGCTCTTTTTAGCACCCGCACATGGATTAGTGCCAAAACGCGTTTTAAGCATGCGCATGCATCTCTTTTGGTAGACGCGAACGCAGTTTTCTGCAAAACCACACGATATGCATTCAAATGGTGCTTTTGGCAGAACGCGCGCGTGGATTTCTACCAAACGACGTGAAAAGCATGCCGATGCTGCTCTTTTTAGCACCCGCACATGGATTTGTGCCAAAACGCGTTTTTAGCATGCGCATGCATCTTTTGGTAGACGCGGACGCAGTTTTCTGCAAAACCACACGATATGCATGCAAATGGTGCTTTTGGCAGAACGCGCGCGTGGATTTCTACCAAACGACGTGAAAAGCATGCCGATGCTGCTCTTTTTAGCACCCGCACATGGATTAGTGCCAAAACGCGTTTTAAGCATGCGCATGCATCTCTTTTGGTAGACGCGAACGCAGTTTTCTGCAAAACCACACGATATGCACGCAAATGGTGCTTTTGGCAGAACGCGCGCGTGGATTTCTACCAAACGACGTGAAAAGCATGCCGATGCTGCTCTTTTTAGCACCCGCACATGGATTTGTGCCAAAACGCGTTTTTAGCATGCGCATGCATCTTTTGGTAGACGCGGACGCAGTTTTCTGCAAAACCACACGATATGCATGCAAATGGTGCTTTTGGCAGAACGCGCGCGTGGATTTCTACGAAACGACGTGAAAAGCATGCCGATGCTGCTCTTTTTAGCACCCGCACATGGATTAGGGCCAAAACGCGTTTTAAGCATGCGCATGCATCTCTTTTGGTAGACGCGAACGCAGTTTTCTGCAAAATCACACGATATGCATGCAAACGGTGCTTTTGGCAGAACGCGCGCGTGGATTTCTACCAAACGACGTGAAAAGCATGCCGATGCTGCTCTTTTTAGCACCCGCACATGGATTTGTGCCAAAACGCGTTTTTAGCATGCGCATGCATCTTTTGGTAGACGCGGACGCAGTTTCCTGCAAAACCACACGATATGCATGCAAATGGTGCTTTTGGCAGAACGCGCGCGTGGATTTCTACCAAACGACGTGAAAAGCATGCCGATGCTGCTCTTTTTAGCACCCGCACATGGATTTGTTCCAAAACGCGTTTTAAGCATGCGCATGCATCTTTTGGTAGACGCGGACGCAGTTTTCTGCAAAACCACACGATATGCATGCAAATGGTGCTTTTGGTAGAACGCGCGCGTGGATTTCTACCAAACGACGTGAAAAGCATGCCGATGCTGCTCTTTTTAGCACCCGCACATGGATTTGTGCCAAAACGCGTTTTTAGCATGCACGTGCAACTTTTGGTAAACGCGGACGCAGTTTTCTGCAAAACCACACGATATGCATGCAAATGGTGCTTTTGGCAGAACGCGCGCGTGGATTTCTACCAAACGACGTGAAAAGCATGCCGATGCTGCTCTTTTTAGCACCCGCACATGGATTTGTGCCAAAACGCCTTTTAAGCATGCGCATGCATCTTTTGGTAGACGCGGACGCAGTTTTCTGAAACCGCACGATATACATGCAAATGGTGCTTTTGGTAGAACGCGCGCATGGATTTCTACCAAACGACGTGAAAAGCATGCCGATGCTGCTCTTTTTAGCACCCGCACATGGATTTGTGCCAAAACGCGTTTTAAGCATGCGCATGCATCTTTTGGTAGACGCGGACGCTGTTTTCTGCAAAACCACACGATATGCATGCAAATGGTGCTTTTGGCAGAACGCGCGCGTGGATTTCTACCAAACGACGTGAAAAGCATGCCGATGCTGCTCTTTTTAGCACCCGCACATGGATTTGTGCCAAAACGCGTTTTAAGCATTCGCATGCATCTTTTGGTAGACGCGGACGCAGTTTTCTGCAAAACCACACGATATGCATGCAAATGGTGCTTTTGGTAGAACGCGCGCGTGGATTTCTACCAAACGACGTGAAAAGCATGCCGATGCTGCTCTTTTTAGCACCCGCACATGGATTTGTGCCAAAACGCGTTTTAAGCATGCGCATGCATCTTTTGGTAGACGCGGACGCAGTTTTCTGCAAAACCACACGATATGCATGCAAATGGTGCTTTTGGTAGAACGCGCGCGTGGATTTCTACCAAACGACGTGAAAAGCATGCCGATGCTGCTCTTTTTAGCACCCGCACATGGATTTGTGCCAAAACGCGTTTTTAGCATGCACATGCATCTTTTGGTAGGCGCGGACGCAGTTTTCTGCAAAACCACACGATATGCATGCAAATGGTGCTTTTGGCAGAACGCGCGCGTGGATTTCTACCAAACGACGTGAAAAGCATGCCGATGCTGCTCTTTTTAGCACCCGCACATGGATTTGTGCCAAAACGCCTTTTAAGCATGCGCATGCATCTTTTGGTAGACGCGGACGCAGTTTTCTGCAAAACCGCAGGATATGCATGCAAATGATGCTTTTGGTAGAACGCGCGCATGGATTTCTACCAAACGACGTGAAAAGCATGCCGATGCTGCTCTTTTTAGCACCCGCACATGGATTTGTGCCAAAACGCGTTTTAAGCATGCGCATGCATCTTTTGGTAGACGTGGACGCAGTTTTCTGCAAAACCACACGATATGCATGCAAATGGTGCTTTTGGAAGAACGCGCGCGTGGATTTCTACCAAACGACGTGAAAAGCATGCCGATGCTGCTCTTTTTAGCACCCGCACATGGATTTGTGCCAAAACGCGTTTTTAGCATGCACGTGCAACTTTTGGTAAACGCGGACGCAGTTTTCTGCAAAACCACACGATATGCATGCAAATGGTGCTTTTGGCAGAACGCGCGCGTGGATTTCTACCAAACGACGTGAAAAGCATGCCGATGCTGCTCTTTTTAGCACCCGCACATGGATTTGTGCCAAAACGCCTTTTAAGCATGCGCATGCATCTTTTGGTAGACGCGGACGCAGTTTTCTGAAACCGCACGATATGCATGCAAATGGTGCTTTTGGTAGAACGCGCGCATGGATTTCTACCAAACGACGTGAAAAGCATGCCGATGCTGCTCTTTTTAGCACCCGCACATGGATTTGTGCCAAAACGCGTTTTAAGCATGCGCATGCATCTTTTGGTAGACGCGGACGCTGTTTTCTGCAAAACCACACGATATGCATGCAAATGGTGCTTTTGGCAGAACGCGCGCGTGGATTTCTACCAAACGACGTGAAAAGCATGCCGATGCTGCTCTTTTTAGCACCCGCACATGGATTTGTGCCAAAACGCGTTTTAAGCATTCGCATGCATCTTTTGGTAGACGCGGACGCAGTTTTCTGCAAAACCACAAGATATGCATGCAAATGGTGCTTTTGGTAGAACGCGCGCGTGGATTTCTACCAAACGACGTGAAAAGCATGCCGATGCTGCTCTTTTTAGCACCCGCACATGGATTTGTGCCAAAACACGTTTTAAGCATGCGCATGCATCTTTTGGTAGACGCGGACGCAGTTTTCTGCAAAACCACACGATATGCATGCAAATGGTGCTTTTGGTAGAACGCGCGCGTGGATTTCTACCAAACGACGTGAAAAGCATGCCGATGCTGCTCTTTTTAGCACCCGCACATGGATTTGTGCCAAAACGCGTTTTTAGCATGCACATGCATCTTTTGGTAGGCGCGGACGCAGTTTTCTGCAAAACCACACGATATGCATGCAAATGGTGCTTTTGGCAGAACGCGCGCGTGGATTTCTACCAAACGACGTGAAAAGCATGCCGATGCTGCTCTTTTTAGCACCCGCACATGGATTTGTGCCAAAACGCCTTTTAAGCATGCGCATGCATCTTTTGGTAGACGCGGACGCAGTTTTCTGCAAAACCGCAGGATATGCATGCAAATGATGCTTTTGGTAGAACGCGCGCATGGATTTCTACCAAACGACGTGAAAAGCATGCCGATGCTGCTCTTTTTAGCACCCGCACATGGATTTGTGCCAAAACGCGTTTTAAGCATGCGCATGCATCTTTTGGTAGACGTGGACGCAGTTTTCTGCAAAACCACACGATATGCATGCAAATGGTGCTTTTGGAAGAACGCGCGCGTGGATTTCTACCAAACGACGTGAAAAGCATGCCGATGCTGCTCTTTTTAGCACCCGCTCATGGATTTGTGCCAAAACGCGTTTTAAGCATGCGCATGCATCTTTTGGTAGACGCGGACGCAGTTTTCTGCAAAACCACACGATATGCATGCAAATGGTGCTTTTGGTAGAACGCGCGCGTGGATTTCTACCAAACGACGTGAAAAGCATGCCGATGCTGCTCTTTTTAGCACCCGCACATGGATTTGTGCCAAAACGCGTTTTAAGCATGCGCATGCATCTTTTGGTAGACGCGGACGCAGTTTTCTGCAAAACCACACGATATGCATGCAAAAGGTGCTTTTGGCAGAACGCGCGCGTGGATTTCTACCAAACGACGTGAAAAGCATGCCCATGCTGCTCTTTTTAGCACCCGCACATGGATTTGTGCCAAAACGCGTTTTAAGCATGCGCATGCATCTTTTGGTAGACGCGGACGCAGTTTTCTGCAAAACCACACGATATGCATGCAAATGGTGCTTTTGGCAGAACGCGCGCGTGGATTTCTACCAAACGACGTGAAAAGCATGCCGATGCTGCTCTTTTTAGCACCCGCACATGGATTTGTGCCAAAACGCGTTTTAAGCATGCGCATGCATCTTTTGGTAGACGCGGACGCAGTTTTCTGCAAAACCACACGATATGCATGCAAATGGTGCTTTTGGCACAACGCGCGCGTGGATTTCTACCAAACGACGTGAAAAGCATGCCGATGCTGCTCTTTTTAGCACCCGCACATTGATTTGTGCCAAAACGCGTTTTTAGCATGCGCATGCATCTTTTGGTAGACGCGGACGCAGTTTTCTGCAAAACCACACGATATGCATGCAAATGGTGCTTTTGGCAGAACGCGAGCGTGGATTTCTACCAAACGACGTGAAAAGCATGCCGATGCTGCTCTTTTTAGCACCCGCACATGGATTTGTGCCAAAACGCGTTTTAAGCATGCGCATGCATCTTTTGGTAGACGCGGACGCAGTTTTCTGCAAAACCACACGATGTGCATGCAAATGGTGCTTTTGGCAGAACGCGCGCTTGGATTTCTACCAAACGACGTGAAAAGCATGCCGATGCTGCTCTTTTTAGCACCCGCACATGGATTTGTGCCAAAACGCGTTTTAAGCATGCGCATGCATCTTTTGCTAGACGCGGACGCAGTTTTCTGCAAAACCACACGATATGCATGCAAATGGTGCTTTTGGCAGAACGCGCGCGTGGATTTCTACCAAACGACGTGAAAAGCATGCCGATGCTGCTCTTTTTAGCACCCGCACATGGATTTGTGCCAAAACGCGTTTTAAGCATGCGCATGCATCTTTTGGTAGACGCGGACGCAGTTTTCTGCAAAACCACACGATGTGCATGCAAATGGTGCTTTTGGCAGAACGCGCGCGTGGATTTCTACCAAACGACGTGAAAAGCATGCCGATGCTGCTCTTTTTAGCACCCGCACATGGATTTGTGCCAAAACGCGTTTTAAGCATGCGCATGCATCTTTTGGTAGACGCGGACGCAGTTTTCTGCAAAACCACACGATATGCATGCAAATGGTGCTTTTGGCACAACGCGCGCGTGGATTTCTACCAAACGACGTGAAAAGCATGCCGATGCTACTCTTTTTAGCACCCGCACATTGATTTGTGCCAAAACGCGCTTTTAGCATGCGCATGCATCTTTTGGTAGACGCGGACGCAGTTTTCTGCAAAACCACACGATATGCATGCAAATGGTGCTTTTGGCAGAACGCGCGCGTGGATTTCTACGAAACGACGTGAAAAGCATGCCGATGCTGCTCTTTTTAGCACCCGCACATGGATTTGTGCCAAAACGCGTTTTAAGCATGCGCATGCATCTTTTGGTAGACGCGGACGCAGTTTTCTGCAAAACCACACGATATGCATGCAAATGGTGCTTTTGGCACAACGCGCGCGTGGATTTCTACCAAACGACGTGAAAAGCATGCCGATGCTGCTCTTTTTAGCACCCGCACATTGATTTGTGCCAAAACGCGCTTTTAGCATGCGCATGCATCTTTTGGTAGACGCGGACGCAGTTTTCTGCAAAACCACACGATATGCATGCAAATGGTGCTTTTGGCAGTACGCGAGCGTGGATTTCTACCAAACGACGTGAAAAGCATGCCGATGTTGCTCTTTTTAGCACCCGCACATGGATTTGTGCCAAAACGCGTTTTAAGCATGCGCATGCATCTTTTGGTAGACGCGGACGCAGTTTTCTGCAAAACCACACGATATGCATGCAAATGGTGCTTTTGGCAGAACGCGCGCGTGGATTTCTACCAAACGACGTGAAAACATGCCGATGCTGCTCTTTTTAGCACCCGCACATGGATTAGTGCCAAAACGCGTTTTAACCATGCGCATGCATCTCTTTTGGTAGACGCGAACGCAGTTTTCTGCAAAACCACACGATATGCATGCAAATGGTGCTTTTGGCAGAACGCGCGCGTGGATTTCTACCAAACGACGTGAAAAGCATGCCGATGCTGCTCTTTTTAGCACCCGCACATGGATTTGTGCCAAAACGCGTTTTTAGCATGCGCATGCATCTTTTGGTAGACGCGGACGCAGTTTCCTGCAAAACCACACGGTATGCATGCAAATGGTGCTTTTGGCAGAACACGCGCGTGGATTTCTACCAAACGACGTGAAACGCATGCCGATGCTGCTCTTTTTAGCACCCGCACATGGATTTGTGCCAAAACGCGTTTTAAGCATGCGCATGCATCTTTTGGTAGACGCGGACGCAGTTTTCTGCAAAACCACACGATATGCATGCAAATGGTGCTTTTGGTAGAACGCGCGCGTGGATTTCTACCAAACGACGTGAAAAGCATGCCGATGCTGCTCTTTTTAGCACCCGCACATGGATTTGTGCCAAAACGCGTTTTTAGCATGCACGTGCAACTTTTGGTAAACGCGGACGCAGTTTTCTGCAAAACCACACGATATGCATGCAAATGGTGCTTTTGGCAGAACGCGCGCGTGGATTTCTACCAAACGACGTGAAAAGCATGCCGATGCTGCTCTTTTTAGCACCCGCACATGGATTTGTGGCAAAACGCCTTTTAAGCATGCGCATGCATCTTTTGGTAGACGCGGACGCAGTTTTCTGAAACCGCACGATATGCATGCAAATGGTGCTTTTGGTAGAACGCGCGCATGGATTTCTACCAAACGACGTGAAAAGCATGCCGATGCTGCTCTTTTTAGCACCCGCACATGGATTTGTGCCAAAACGCGTTTTAAGCATGCGCATGCATCTTTTGGTAGACGCGGACGCAGTTTTCTGCAAAACCACACGATATGCATGCAAATGGTGCTTTTGGCAGAACGCGCGCGTGGATTTCTACCAAACGACGTGAAAAGCATGCCGATGCTGCTCTTTTTAGCACCCGCACATGGATTTGTGCCAAAACGCGTTTTAAGCATTCGCATGCATCTTTTGGTAGACGCGGACGCAGTTTTCTGCAAAACCACACGATATGCATGCAAATGGTGCTTTTGGTAGAACGCGCGCGTGGATTTCTACCAAACGACGTGAAAAGCATGCCGATGCTGCTCTTTTTAGCACCCGCACATGGATTTGTGCCAAAACGCGTTTTAAGCATGCGCATGCATCTTTTGGTAGACGCGGACGCAGTTTTCTGCAAAACCACACGATATGCATGCAAATGGTGCTTTTGGTAGAACGCGCGCGTGGATTTCTACCAAACGACGTGAAAAGCATGCCGATGCTGCTCTTTTTAGCACCCGCACATGGATTTGTGCCAAAACGCGTTTTTAGCATGCACATGCATCTTTTGGTAGGCGCGGACGCAGTTTTCTGCAAAACCACACGATATGCATGCAAATGGTGCTTTTGGCAGAACGCGCGCGTGGATTTCTACCAAACGACGTGAAAAGCATGCCGATGCTGCTCTTTTTAGCACCCGCACATGGATTTGTGCCAAAACGCCTTTTAAGCATGCGCATGCATCTTTTGGTAGACGCGGACGCAGTTTTCTGCAAAACCGCAGGATATGCATGCAAATGATGCTTTTGGTAGAACGCGCGCATGGATTTCTACCAAACGACGTGAAAAGCATGCCGATGCTGCTCTTTTTAGCACCCGCACATGGATTTGTGCCAAAACGCGTTTTAAGCATGCGCATGCATCTTTTGGTAGACGTGGACGCAGTTTTCTGCAAAACCACACGATATGCATGCAAATGGTGCTTTTGGAAGAACGCGCGCGTGGATTTCTACCAAACGACGTGAAAAGCATGCCGATGCTGCTCTTTTTAGCACCCGCACATGGATTTGTGCCAAAACGCGTTTTAAGCATGCGCATGCATCTTTTGGTAGACGCGGACGCAGTTTTCTGCAAAACCACACGATATGCATGCAAATGGTGCTTTTGGTAGAACGCGCGCGTGGATTTCTACCAAACGACGTGAAAAGCATGCCGATGCTGCTCTTTTTAGCACCCGCACATGGATTTGTGCCAAAACGCGTTTTAAGCATGCGCATGTATCTTTTGGTAGACGCGGACGCAGTTTTCTGCAAAACCACACGATATGCATGCAAAAGGTGCTTTTGGCAGAACGCGCGCGTGGATTTCTACCAAACGACGTGAAAAGCATGCCCATGCTGCTCTTTTTAGCACCCGCACATGGATTTGTGCCAAAACGCGTTTTAAGCATGCGCATGCATCTTTTGGTAGACGCGGACGCAGTTTTCTGCAAAACCACACGATATGCATGCAAATGGTGCTTTTGGCAGAACGCGCGCGTGGATTTCTACCAAACGACGTGAAAAGCATGCCGATGCTGCTCTTTTTAGCACCCGCACATGGATTTGTGCCAAAACGCGTTTTAAGCATGCGCATGCATCTTTTGGTAGACGCGGACGCAGTTTTCTGCAAAACCACACGATATGCATGCAAATGGTGCTTTTGGCACAACGCGCGCGTGGATTTCTACCAAACGACGTGAAAAGCATGCCGATGCTGCTCTTTTTAGCACCCGCACATTGATTTGTGCCTAAACGCGTTTTTAGCATGCGCATGCATCTTTTGGTAGACGCGGACGCAGTTTTCTGCAAAACCACACGATATGCATGCAAATGGTGCTTTTGGCAGAACGCGAGCGTGGATTTCTACCAAACGACGTGAAAAGCATGCCGATGCTGCTCTTTTTAGCACCCGCACATGGATTTGTGCCAAAACGCGTTTTAAGCATGCGCATGCATCTTTTGGTAGACGCGGACGCAGTTTTCTGCAAAACCACACGATGTGCATGCAAATGGTGCTTTTGGCAGAACGCGCGCTTGGATTTCTACCAAACGACGTGAAAAGCATGCCGATGCTGCTCTTTTTAGCACCCGCACATGGATTTGTGCCAAAACGCGTTTTAAGCATGCGCATGCATCTTTTGCTAGACGCGGACGCAGTTTTCTGCAAAACCACACGATATGCATACAAATGGTGCTTTTGGCAGAACGCGCGCGTGGATTTCTACCAAACGACGTGAAAAGCATGCCGATGCTGCTCTTTTTAGCACCCGCACATGGATTTGTGCCAAAACGCGTTTTAAGCATGCGCATGCATCTTTTGGTAGACGCGGACGCAGTTTTCTGCAAAACCACACGATGTGCATGCAAATGGTGCTTTTGGCAGAACGCGCGCGTGGATTTCTACCAAACGACGTGAAAAGCATGCCGATGCTGCTCTTTTTAGCACCCGCACATGGATTTGTGCCAAAACGCGTTTTAAGCATGCGCATGCATCTTTTGGTAGACGCGGACGCAGTTTTCTGCAAAACCACACGATATGCATGCAAATGGTGCTTTTGGCAGAACGCGCGCGTGGATTTCTACCAAACGACGTGAAAGGCATGCCGATGCTGCTCTTTTTAGCACCCGCACATGGATTTGTGCCAAAACGCGTTTTTAGCATGCGCATGCATCTTTTGGTAGACGCGGACGCAGTTTTCTGCAAGACCACACGATATGCATGCAAATGGTGCTTTTGGCAGAACGCGCGCGTGGATTTCTACCAAACGACGTGAAAAGCATGCCGATGCTGCTCTTTTTAGCACCCGCACATGGATTTGTGCCAAAACGCGTTTTAAGCATGCGCATGCATCTTTTGGTAGACGCGGACGCAGTTTTCTGCAAAACCACTCGATATGCATGCAAATGGTGCTTTTGGCAGAACGCGCGCGTGGATTTCTACCAAACGACGTGAAAAGCATGCCGATGCTGCTCTTTTTAGCACCCGCACATGGATTTGTGCCAAAACGCGTTTTTAGCATGCACATGCATCTTTTGGTAGACGCGGACGCAGTTTTCTGCAAAACCACACGATATGCATGCAAATGGTGCTTTTGGCAGAACGCGCGCGTGGATTGCTACCAAACGACGTGAAAAGCATGCCGATGCTGCTCTTTTTAGCACCCGCACATGGATTTGTGCCAAAACGCCTTTTAAGCATGCGCATGCATCTTTTGGTAGACGCGGACGCAGTTTTCTGCAAAACCGCACGATATGCATGCAAATGGTGCTTTTGGTAGAACGCGCGCGTGGATTTCTACCAAACGACGTGAAAAGCATGCCGATGCTGCTCTTTTTAGGACCCGCACATGGATTTGTGCCAAAACGCGTTTTAAGCATGCGCATACATCTTTTGGTAGACGCGGACGCAGTTTTCTGCAAAACCACACGATATGCATGCAAATGGTGCTTTTGGCAGAACGCGCGCGTGGATTTCTACCAAACGACGTGAAAAGCATGCCGATGCTGCTCTTTTTAGCACCCGCACATGGATTTGTGCCAAAACGCGTTTTAAGCATGCGCATGCATCTTTTGGTAGACGCGGACGCAGTTTTCTGCAAAACCACACGATATGCATGCAAATGGTGCTTTTGGCAGAACGCGCGCGTGGATTTCTACCAAACGACGTGAAAAGCATGCCGATGCTGCTCTTTTTAGAACCCGCACATGGATTTGTGCCAAAACGCGTTTTAAGCATGCGCATGCATCTTTTGGTAGACGCGGACGCAGTTTTCTGCAAAACCACACGATATGCATGCAAATGGTGCTTTTGGCAGAACGCGCGCGTGGATTTCTACCAAACGACGTGAAAAGCATGCCCATGCTGCTCTTTTTAGCACCCGCACATGGATTTGTGCCAAAACGCGTTTTAAGCATACGCATGCATCTTTTGGTAGACGCGGACGCAGTTTTCTGCAAAATCACACGATATGAATGCAAATGGTGCTTTTGGCAGAACGCGCGCGTGGATTTCTACCAAACGACGTGAAAAGCATGCCGATGCTGCTCTTTTTAGCACCCGCACATGGATTTGTGCCAAAACGCGTTTTAAGCATGCGCATGCATCATTTGGTAGACGCGGACGCAGTTTTCTGCAAAACCACACGATATGCATGCAAATGGTGCTTTTGGCACAACGCGCGCGTGGATTTCTACCAAACGACGTGAAAAGCATGCCGATGCTGCTCTTTTTAGCACCCGCACATTGATTTGTGCCAAAACGCGTTTTTAGCATGCGCATGCATCTTTTGGTAGACGCGGACGCAGTTTTCTGCAAAACCACACGATATGCATGCAAATGGTGCTTTTGGCAGAACGCGAGCGTGGATTTCTACCAAACGACGTGAAAAGCATGCCGATGCTGCTCTTTTTAGCACCCGCACATGGATTTGTGCCAAAACGCGTTTTAAGCATACGCAAGCATCTTTTGGTAGACGCGGACGCAGTTTTCTGCAAAACCACACGATGTGCATGCAAATGGTGCTTTTGGCAGAACGCGCGCTTGGATTTCTACCAAACGACGTGAAAAGCATGCCGATGCTGCTCTTTTTAGCACCCGCACATGGATTTGTGCCAAAACGCGTTTTAAGCATGCGCATGCATCTTTTGCTAGACGCGGACGCAGTTTTCTGCAAAACCACACGATATGCATGCAAATGGTGCTTTTGGCAGAACGCGCGCGTGGATTTCTACCAAACGACGTGAAAAGCATGCCGATGCTGCTCTTTTTAGCACCCGGACATGGATTTGTGCCAAAACGCGTTTTAAGCATGCGCATGCATCTTTTGGTAGACGCGGACGCAGTTTTCTGCAAAACCACACGATGTGCATGCAAATGGTGCTTTTGGCAGAACGCGCGCGTGGATTTCTACCAAACGACGTGAAAAGCATGCCGATGCTGCTCTTTTTAGCACCCGCACATGGATTTGCGCCAAAACGCGTTTTAAGCATGCGCATGCATCTTTTGGTAGACGCGGACGCAGTTTTCTGCAAAACCACACGATATGCATGCAAATGGTGCTTTTGGCAGAACGCGCGCGTGGATTTCTACCAAACGACGTGAAAAGCATGCCGATGCTGCTCTTTTTAGCACCCGCACATGGATTTGTGCCAAAACGCGTTTTAAGCATGCGCATGCATCTTTTGGTAGACGCGGACGCAGTTTTCTGCAAAACCACACGATATGCATGCAAATGGTGCTTTTGGCAGAACGCGCGCGTGGATTTCTACCAAACGACCTGAAAAGCATGCCGATGCTGCTCTTTTTAGCATCCGCACATGGATTTGTGCCAAAACGCGTTTTAAGCATGCGCATGCATCTTTTGGTAGACGCGGACGCAGTTTTCTGCAAAACCACACGATATGCATGCAAATGGTGCTTTTGGCAGAACACGCGCGTGGATTTCTACCAAACGACGTGAAACGCATGCCGATGCTGCTCTTTTTAGCACCCGCACATGGATTTGTGCCAAAAGGCGTTTTAAGCATGCGCATGCATCTTATGGTAGACGCGGACGCAGTTTTCTGCAAAACCACACGATATGCATGCAAATGGTGCTTTTGGCAGAACGCGCGCGTGGATTTCTACCAAACGACGTGAAAAGCATGCCGATGCTGCTCTTTTTAGCACCCGCACATGGATTTGTGCCAAAACGCGTTTTTAGCATGCGCATGCATCTTTTGGTAGACGCGGACGCAGTTTTCTGCAAAACCACACGATATGCATGCAAATGGTGCTTTTGGCAGAACGCGCGCGTGGATTTCTACCAAACGACGTGAAAAGCATGCCGATGCTGCTCTTTTTAGCACCCGCACATGGATTTGTGCCAAAACGCGTTTTAAGCATGCGCATGCATCTTTTGGTAGACGCGGACGCAGTTTTCTGCAAAACCACACGATATGCATGCAAATGGTGCTTTTGGCAGAACGCGCGCGTGGATTTCTACCAAACGACGTGAAAAGCATGCCGATGCTGCTCTTTTTAGCACCCGCACATGGATTAGTGCCAAAACGCGTTTTAAGCATGCGCATGCATCTCTTTTGGTAGACGCGAACGCAGTTTTCTGCAAAACCACACGATATGCATGCAAATGGTGCTTTTGGCAGAACGCGCGCGCGGATTTCTACCAAACGACGTGAAAAGCATGCCGATGCTGCTCTTTTTAGCACCCGCACATGGATTTGTGCCAAAACGCGTTTTAAGCATGCGCATGCATCTTTTAGTAGACGCGGACGCAGTTTTCTGCAAAACGACACGATATGCATGCAAATGGTGCTTTTGGCAGAACGCGCGCGTGGATTTCTACCAAACGACGTGAAAAGCATGCCGATGCTGCTCTTTTTAGCACCCGCACATGTATTTGTGCCAAAACGCGTTTTAAGCATGCGCATGCATCTTTTAGTAGACGCGGACGCAGTTTTCTGCAAAACGACACGATATGCATGCAAATGGTGCTTTTGGCAGAACGCGCGCGTAGATTTCTACCAAACGACGTGAAAAGCATGCCGATGCTGCTCTTTTTAGCACCCGCACATGGATTTGTGCCAAAACGCGTTTTAAGCATGCGCATGCATCTTTTGGTAGACGCGAACGCAGTTTTCTGCAAAACCACACGATATGCATGCAAATGGTGCTTTTTGGCAGAACGCGCGCGTGGATTTCTACCAAACGACGTAAAAAGCATGCCGATGCTGCTCTTTTTAGCACCCGCACATGGATTTGTGCCAAAACGCGTTTTTAGCATGCGCATGCATGTTTTGGTAGACGCGGACGCAGTTTTCTGCAAAACCACACGATATGCATGCAAATGGTGCTTTTGGCAGAACGCGCGCGTGGATTTCTACCAAACGACGTGAAAAGCATGCCGATGCTGCTCTTTTTAGCACCCGCACATGGATTTGTGCCAAAACGCGTTTTAAGCATGCGCATACATCTTTTGGTAGACGCGGATGCAGTTTTCTGTAAAACCACACGATGTGCATGCAAATAGTGCTTTTGGCAGAACGCGCGCGTGGATTTCTACCAAACGACGTGAAAAGCATGCCGATGCTGCTCTTTTTAGCACCCGCACATGGATTTGTGCCAAAACGCGTTTTAAGCATGCGCATGCATCTTTTGCTAGACGCGGACGCAGTTTTCTGCAAAACCACACGATATGCATGCAAATGGTGCTTTTGGCAGAACGCGCGCGTGGATTTCTACCAAACGACGTGAAAAGCATGCCGATGCTGCTCTTTTTAGCACCCGCACATGGATTTGTGCCAAAACGCGTTTTAAGCATGCGCATGCATCTTTTGGTAGACGCGGACGCAGTTTTCTGCAAAACCACACGATATGCATGCAAATGGTGCTTTTGGTAGAACGCGCGCGTGGATTTCTACCAAACGACGTGAAAAGCATGCCGATGCTGCTCTTTTTAGCACCCGCACATGGATTTGTGCCAAAACGCGTTTTAAGCATGCGCATGCATCTTTTGGTAGACGCGGACGCAGTTTTCTGCAAAACCACACGATATGCATGCAAATGGTGCTTTTGGCAGAACGCGCGCGTGGATTTCTACCAAACGACGTGAAAAGCATGCCGATGCTGCTCTTTTTAGCACCCGCACATGGATTTGTGCCAAAACGCGTTTTAAGCATGCGCATGCATCTTTTGGTAGACGCGGACGCAGTTTTCTGCAAAACCACACGATATGCATGCAAATGGTGCTTTTGGCAGAACGCGCGCGTGGATTTCTACCAAACGACCTGAAAAGCATGCCGATGCGGCTCTTTTTAGCACCCGCACATGGATTTGTGCCAAAACGCGTTTTAAGCATGCGCATGCATCTTTTGGTAGACGCGGACGCAGTTTTCTGCAAAACCACACGATATGCATGCAAATGGTGCTTTTGGCAGAACACGCGCGTGGATTTCTACCAAACGACGTGAAAAGCATGCCGATGCTGCTCTTTTTAGCACCCGCACATGGATTTGTGCCAAAAGGCGTTTTAAGCATGCGCATGCATCTTATGGTAGACGCGGACGCAGTTTTCTGCAAAACCACACGATATGCATGCAAATGGTGCTTTTGGCAGAACGCGCGCGTGGATTTCTACCAAACGACGTGAAAAGCATGCCGATGCTGCTCTTTTTAGCACCCGCACATGGATTTGTGCCAAAACGCGTTTTAAGCATGCGCATGCATCTTTTGGTAGACGCGGACGCAGTTTTCTGCAAAACCACACGATATGCATGCAAATGGTGCTTTTGGCAGAACGCGCGCGTGGATTTCTACCAAACGACGTGAAAAGCATGCCGATGCTGCTCTTTTTAGCACCCGCACATGGATTAGTGCCAAAACGCGTTTTAAGCATGCGCATGCATCTCTTTTGGTAGACGCGAACGCAGTTTTCTGCAAAACCACACGATATGCATGCAAATGGTGCTTTTGGCAGAACGCGCGCGCGGATTTCTACCAAACGACGTGAAAAGCATGCCGATGCTGCTCTTTTTAGCACCCGCACATGGATTTGTGCCAAAACGCGTTTTAAGCATGCGCATGCATCTTTTAGTAGACGCGGACGCAGTTTTCTGCAAAACGACACGATATGCATGCAAATGGTGCTTTTGGCAGAACGCGCGCGTGGATTTCTACCAAACGACGTGAAAAGCATGCCGATGCTGCTCTTTTTAGCACCCGCACATGGATTTGTGCCAAAACGCGTTTTAAGCATGCGCATGCATCTTTTAGTAGACGCGGACGCAGTTTTCTGCAAAACGACACGATATGCATGCAAATGGTGCTTTTGGCAGAACGCGCGCGTGGATTTCTACCAAACGACGTGAAAAGCATGCCGATGCTGCTCTTTTTAGCACCCGCACATGGATTTGTGCCAAAAGGCGTTTTAAGCATGCGCATGCATCTTTTGGTAGACGCGGACGCAGTTTTCTGCAAAACCACACGATATGCATGCAAATGGTGCTTTTGGCAGAACGCGCGCGTAGATTTCTACCAAACGACGTGAAAAGCATGCCGATGCTGCTCTTTTTAGCACCCGCACATGGATTTGTGCCAAAACGCGTTTTAAGCATGCGCATGCATCTTTTGGTAGACGCGAACGCAGTTTTCTGCAAAACCACACGATATGCATGCAAATGGTGCTTTTGGCAGAACGCGCGCGTGGATTTCTACCAAACGACGTAAAAAGCATGCCGATGCTGCTCTTTTTAGCACCCGCACATGGATTTGTGCCAAAACGCGTTTTTAGCATGCGCATGCATGTTTTGGTAGACGCGGACGCAGTTTTCTGCAAAACCACACGATATGCATGCAAATGGTGCTTTTGGCAGAACGCGCGCGTGGATTTCTACCAAACGACGTGAAAAGCATGCCGATGCTGCTCTTTTTAGCACCCGCACATGGATTTGTGCCAAAACGCGTTTTAAGCATGCGCATACATCTTTTGGTAGACGCGGACGCAGTTTTCTGTAAAACCACACGATGTGCATGCAAATAGTGCTTTTGGCAGAACGCGCGCGTGGATTTCTACCAAACGACGTGAAAAGCATGCCGATGCTGCTCTTTTTAGCACCCGCACATGGATTTGTGCCAAAACGCGTTTTAAGCATGCGCATGCATCTTTTGCTAGACGCGGACGCAGTTTTCTGCAAAACCACACGATATGCATGCAAATGGTGCTTTTGGCAGAACGCGCGCGTGGATTTCTACCAAACGACGTGAAAAGCATGCCGATGCTGCTCTTTTTAGCACCCGCACATGGATTTGTGCCAAAACGCGTTTTAAGCATGCGCATGCATCTTTTGGTAGACGCGGACGCAGTTTTCTGCAAAACCACACGATATGCATGCAAATGGTGCTTTTGGTAGAACGCGCGCGTGGATTTCTACCAAACGACGTGAAAAGCATGCCGATGCTGCTCTTTTTAGCACCCGCACATGGATTTGTGCCAAAACGCGTTTTAAGCATGCGCATGCATCTTTTGGTAGACGCGAACGCAGTTTTCTGCAAAACCACACGATATGCATGCAAATGGTGCTTTTGGCAGAACGCGCGCGTGGATTTCCACCAAACGACGTGAAAAGCAATCCGATGCTGCTCTTTTAGCACCCGCACATGGATTTGTGCCAAAACGCGTTTTTAGCATGCCCATGCATCTTTTGGTAGACGCGGACGCAGTTTTCTGCAAAACCACACGATATGCATGCAAATGGTGCTTTTGGCAGAACGCGCGCGTGGATTTCTACCAAACGAGGTGAAAAGCATGCCGATTCTGCTCTTTTTAGCACCCGCACATGGATTTGTGCCAAAACGCGTTTTAAGCATGCGCATGCATCTTTTGGTAGACGCGGACGCAGTTTTCTGCAAAACCACACGATGTGCATGCAAATGGTGCTTTTGGTAGAACGCGCGCGTGGATGTCTACCAAACGACGTGAAAAGCATGCCGATGCTGCTCTTTTTAGCACCCGCACATGGATTTGTGCCAAAACGCGTTTTAAGCATGCGCATGCATCTTTTGGTAGACGCGGACGCAGTTTTCTGCAAAACCACACGATATGCATGCAAATGGTGCTTTTGGCAGAACGCGCGCGTATATTTCTACCAAACGACGTGAAAAGCATGCCCATGCTGCTCTTTTTAGCACCCGCACATGGATTTGTGCCAAAACGCGTTTTAAGCATGCGCATGCATCTTTTGGTAGACGCGGACGCAGTTTTCTGCAAAACCACACGATATGCATGCAAATGGTGCTTTTGGCAGAACGCGCGCGTGGATTTCTACCAAACGACGCGAAAAGCATGCCGATGCTGCTCTTTTTAGCACCCGCACATGGATTTGTGCCAAAACGCGTTTTAAGCATGCGCATGCATCTTTTGGTAGACGCGGACGCAGTTTTCTGCAAAACCACACGATATGCATGCAAATGGTGCTTTTGGCACAACGCGCGCGTGGATTTCTACCAAACGACGTGAAAAGCATGCCGATGCTGCTCTTTTTAGCACCCGCACATTGATTTGTGCCAAAACGCGTTTTTAGCATGCGCATGCATCTTTTGGTAGACGCGGACGCAGTTTTCTGTAAAACCACACGATGTGCATGCAAATAGTGCTTTTGGCAGAACGCGCGAGTGGATTTCTACCAAACGACGTGAAAAGCATGCCGATGCTGCTCTTTTTAGCACCCGCACATGGATTTGTGCCAAAACGCGTTTTAAGCATGCGCATGCATCTTTTGCTAGACGCGGACGCAGTTTTCTGCAAAACCACACGATATGCATGCAAATGGTGCTTTTGGCAGAACGCGCGCGTGGATTTCTACCAAACGACGTGAAAAGCATGCCGATGCTGCTCTTTTTAGCACCCGCACATGGATTTGTGCCAAAACACGTTTTAAGCATGCGCATGCATCTTTTGGTAGACGCGAACGCAGTTTTCTGCAAAACCACACGATATGCATGCAAATGGTGCTTTTGGCAGAACGCGCGCGTGGATTTCTACCAAACGACGTGAAAAGCATTCCGATGCTGCTCTTTTAGCACCCGCACATGGATTTGTGCCAAAACGCGTTTTTAGCATGCGCATGCATTTTTTGGTAGACGCTGACGCAGTTTTCTGCAAAACCACACGATATGCATGCAAATGGTGCTTTTGGCAGAACGCGCGCGTGGATTTCTACCAAACGAGGTGAAAAGCATGCCGATTCTGCTCTTTTTAGCACCCGCACATGGATTTGTGCCAAAACGCGTTTTAAGCATGCGCATGCATCTTTTGGTAGACGCGGACGCAGTTTTCTGCAAAACCACACGATGTGCATGCAAATGGTGCTTTTGGTAGAACGCGCGCGTGGATGTCTACCAAACGACGTGAAAAGCATGCCGATGCTGCTCTTTTTAGCACCCGCACATGGATTTGTGCCAAAACGCGTTTTAAGCATGCGCATGCATCTTTTGGTAGACGCGGACGCAGTTTTCTGCAAAACCACACGATATGCATGCAAATGGTGCTTTTGGCAGAACGCGCGCGTGGATTTCTACCAAACGACGTGAAAAGCATGCCGATGCTGCTGTTTTTAGCACCCGCACATGGATTTGTGCCAAAACGCGTTTTAAGCATGCGCATGCATCTTTTGGTAGACGCGGACGCAGTTTTCTGCAAAACCACACGATATGCATGCAAATGGTGCTTTTGGCAGAACGCGCGCGTGGATTTCTACCAAACGACCTGAAAAGCATGCCGATGCTGCTCTTTTTAGCACCCGCACATGGATTTGTGCCAAAACGCGTTTTAAGCATGCGCATGCATCTTTTGGTAGACGCGGACGCAGTTTTCTGCAAAACCACACGATATGCATGCAAATGGTGCTTTTGGCAGAACACGCGCGTGGATTTCTGCCAAACGACGTGAAAAGCATGCCGATGCTGCTCTTTTTAGCACCCGCACATGGATTTGTGCCAAAAGGCGTTTTAAGCATGCGCATGCATCTTTTGGTAGACGCGGACGCAGTTTTCTGCAAAACCACACGATATGCATACAAATGGTGCTTTTGGCAGAACGCGCGCGTGGATTTCTACCAAACGACGTGAAAAGCATGCCGATGCTGCTCTTTTTAGCACCCGCACATGGATTTGTGCCAAAAGGCGTTTTAAGCATGCGCATGCATCTTTTGGTAGACGCGAACGCAGTTTTCTGCAAAACCACACGATATGCATGCAAATGGTGCTTTTGGCAGAACGCGCGCGTGGATTTCTACCAAACGACGTGAAAAGCATGCCGATGCTGCTCTTTTTAGCACCCGCACATGGATTTGTGCCAAAACGCGTTTTTAGCATGCGCATGCATCTTTTGGTAGACGCGGACGCAGTTTTCTGCAAAACCACACGATATGCATGCAAATGGTGCTTTTGGCAGAACGCGCGCGTGGATTTCTACCAAACGACGTGAAAAGCATGCCGATGCTGCTCTTTTTAGCACCCGCACATGGATTTGTGCCAAAACGCGTTTTAAGCATGCGCATGCATCTTTTGGTAGACGCGGACGCAGTTTTCTGCAAAACCACACGATATGCATGCAAATGGTGCTTTTGGCAGAACGCGCGCGTGGATTTCTACCAAACGACGTGAAAAGCATGTCGATGCTGCTCTTTTTAGCACCCGCACATGGACTAGTGCCAAAACGCGTTTTAAGCATGCGCATGCATCTCTTTTGGTAGACGCGAACGCAGTTTTCTGCAAAACCACACGATATGCATGCAAATGGTGCTTTTGGCAGAACGCGCGCGCGGATTTCTACCAAACGACATGAAAAGCATGCCGATGCTGCTCTTTTTAGCACCCGCACATGGATTTGTGCGAAAACGCGTTTTAAGCATGCGCATGCATCTTTTTAGACGCGGACGCAGTTTTCTGCAAAACCACACGATATGCATGCAAATGGTGCTTTTGGCAGAACGCGCGCGTGGATTTCTACCAAACGACGTGAAAAGCATGCCGATGCTGCTCTTTTTAGCACCCGCACATGGATTTGTGCCATAACGCGTTTTAAGCATGGGCATGCATCTTTTGGTAGACGCGGACGCAGTTTTCTGCAAAACCACACGATATGCATGCAAATGGTGCTTTTGGCAGAACGCGCGCGTGGATTTCTACCAAACGACCTGAAAAGCATGCCGATGCTGATCTTTTTATCACCCGCACATGGATTTGTGCCAAAACGCGTTTTTAGCATGCACATGCATCTTTTGGTAGACGCGGACGCAGTTTTCTGCAAAACCACACGGTATGCATGCAAATGGTGCTTTTGGCAGAACGCGCGCGTGGATTTCTACCAAACGACGTGAAAAGCATGCCGATGCTGCTCTTTTTAGCACCCGCACATGGATTTGTGCCAAAACGCGTTTTAAGCATGCGCATGCATCTTTTGGCAGACGCGGACGCAGTTTTCTGCAAAACCACACGATATGCATGCAAATGGTGCTTTGGGCAGAGCGCGCGTGTGGATTTCTACCAAACGACGTGAAAAGCATGCCGATGCTGCTCTTTTTAGCACCCGCACATGGATTTGTGCCAAAACGCGTGTTAAGCATGCGCATGCATCTTTTGGTAGACGCGGACGCAGTTTTCTGCAAAACCAAACGATATGCATGCAAATGGTGCTTTTGGCAGAACGCGCGCGTGGATTTCTACCAAACGACGTGAAAAGCATGCCGATGCTGCTCTTTTTAGCACCCGCACATGGATTTGTGCCAAAACGCGTTTTTAGCATGCACATGCATCTTTTGGTAGACGCGGACGCAGTTTTCTGCAAAACCACACGATATGCATGCAAATGGTGCTTTTGGCAGAACGCGCGCGTGGATTTCTACCAAACGACGTGAAAAGCATGCCGATTCTGCTCTTTTTAGCACCCGCACATGGATTTGTGCCAAAACGCGTTTTAAGCATGCGCATGCATCTTTTGGTAGACCCGGACGCAGTTTTCTGCAAAACCACACGATATGCATGCAAATGGTGCTTTTGGCAGAACGCGCGCGTGGATTTCTACCAAACGACCTGAAAAGCATGACGATGCTGGTCTTTTTATCACCCGCACATGGATTTGTGCCAAAACGCGTTTTTAGCATGCACATGCATCTTTTGGTAGACGCGGACGCAGTTTTCTGCAAAACCACACGGTATGCATGCAAATGGTGCTTTTGGCAGAACGCGCGCGTGGATTTCTACAAAACAACCTGAAAAGCATGCCGATGCTGCTCTTTTTATCACCCGCACATGGATTTCTGCCAAAACGCGTTTTTAGCATGCACATGCATCTTTTGGTAGACGCGGACGCAGTTTTCTGCAAAACCACACGGTATGCATGCAAATGGTGCTTTTGGCAGAACGCGCGCGTGGATTTCTACCAAACGACGTTAAAAGCATGCCGATGCTGCTCTTTTTAGCACCCGCACATGGATTTGTGCCAAAACGCGTTTTAAGCATGCGCATGCATCTTTTGGTAGACGCGGACGCAGTTTTCTGCAAAACCACACGATATGCATGCAAATGGTGCTTTTGGCAGAACGCGCGCGTGGATTACTACCAAACGACGTGAAAAGCATGCCGATGCTGCTCTTTTTAGCACCCGCACATGGATTTGTGCCAAAACGCGTTTTAAGCATGCGCATGCATCTTTTGGTAGACGCGGACGCAGTTTTCTGCAAAACCACACGATATGCATGCAAATGGTGGTTTTGGCAGAACGCGCGCGTGGATTTCTACCAAACGACGTGAAAAGCATGCCGATGCTGCTCTTTTTAGCACCCGCACATGGATTTGTGCCAAAACGCGTTTTTAGCATGCACATGCATCTTTTGGTAGACGCGGACGCAGTTTTCTGCAAAACCACACGATATGCATGCAAATGGTGCTTTTGGCAGAACGCGCGCGTGGATTTCTACCAAACGACCTGAAAAGCATGCCGATGCTGCTCTTTTTATCACCCGCACATGGATTTGTGCCAAAACGCGTTTTTAGCATGCACATGCATCTTTTGGTAGACGCGGACGCAGTTTTCTGCAAAACCACACGGTATGCATGCAAATGGTGCTTTTGGCAGAACGCGCGCGTGGATTTCTACCAAACGACGTGAAAAGCATGCCGATGCTGCTCTTCTTAACATCCGCACATGGATTTGTGCCGAAACGCGTTTTAAGCATGCGCATGCATCTTTTGGTAGACGCGGACGCAGTTTTCTGCAAAACCACACGATATGCATGCAAATGGTGCTTTTGGCAGAACGCGCGTGTGGATTTCTACCAAACGACGTGAAAAGCATGCCGATGCTGCTCTTTTTGGCACCCGCACATGGATTTGTGCCACAACGCGTTTTAAGCATGCGCATGCTTCTTTTGGTAGACGCGGACGCAGTTTTCTGCAAAACCACACGATATGCATGCAAATGGTGCTTTTGGCAGAACGCGCGCGTGGATTTCTACCAAACGACGTGAAAAGCATGCCGATGCTGCTCTTTTTAGCACCCGCACATGGATTTGTGCCAAAACGCGTTTTTAACATGCGCATGCATCTTTTGGTAGACGCGGACGCAGTTTTCTGCAAAACCACACGATATGCATGCAAATGGTGCTTTTGGCAGAACGCGCGCGTGGATTTCTACCAAACGACGTGAAAAGCATGCCGATGCTGCTCTTTTTAACATCCGCACATGGATTTGTGCCAAAACGCGTTTTAAGCATGCGCATGCATCTTTTGGTAGACGCGGACGCAGTTTTCTGCAAGACCACACGATATGCATGCAAATGGTGCTTTTGGCAGAACGCGCGTGTGGATTTCTACCAAACGACGTGAAAAGCATGCCGATGCTGCTCTTTTTAGCACCCGCACATGGATTTGTGCCACAACGCGTTTTAAGCATGCGCATGCTTCTTTTGGTAGACGCGGACGCAGTTTTCTGCAAAACCACACGATATGCATGCAAATGGTGCTTTTGGCAGAACGCGCGCGTGGATTTCTACCAAACGACGTGAAAAGCATGCCGATGCTGCTCTTTTTAGCACCCGCACATGGATTTGTGCCAAAACGCGTTTTTAGCATGCGCATGCATCTTTTGGTAGACGCGGACGCAGTTTTCTGCAAAACCACACGATATGCATGCAAATGGTGCTTTTGGCAGAACGCGCGCGTGGATTTCTACCAAACGACGTGAAAAGCATGCCGATGCTGCTCTTTTTAGCACCCGCACATGGATTTGTGCCAAAACGTGTTTTAAGCATGCGCATGCATCTTTTGGTAGACGCGGACGCAGTTTTCTGCAAAACCACACGATATGCATGCAAATGGTGCTTTTGGCAGAACGCGCGCGTGGATTTCTACCAAACGACGTGAAAAGCATGCCGATGCTGCTCTTTTTAGCACCCGCACATGGATTTGTGCCATAACGCGTTTTAAGCATGGGCATGCATCTTTTGGTAGACGCGGACGCAGTTTTCTGCAAAACCACACGATATGCATGCAAATGGTGCTTTTGGCAGAACGCGCGCGTGGATTTCTACCAAACGACCTGAAAAGCATGCCGATGCTGATCTTTTTATCACCCGCACATGGATTTGTGCCAAAACGCGTTTTTAGCATGCACATGCATCTTTTGGTAGACGCGGACGCAGTTTTCTGCAAAACCACACGGTATGCATGCAAATGGTGCTTTTGGCAGAACGCGCGCGTGGATTTCTACCAAACGACGTGAAAAGCATGCCGATGCTGCTCTTTTTAGCACCCGCACATGGATTTGTGCCAAAACGCGTTTTAAGCATGCGCATGCATCTTTTGGCAGACGCGGACGCAGTTTTCTGCAAAACCACACGATATGCATGCAAATGGTGCTTTTGGCAGAACGCGCGTGTGGATTTCTACCAAACGACGTGAAAAGCATGCCGATGCTGCTCTTTTTAGCACCCGCACATGGATTTGTGCCAAAACGCGTTTTTAGCATGCGCATGCATCTTTTGGTAGACGCGGACGCAGTTTTCTGCAAAACCACACGATATGCATGCAAATGGTGCTTTTGGCAGAACGCGCGCGTGGATTTCTACCAAACGACGTGAAAAGCATGCCGATGCTGCTCTTTTTAGCACCCGCACATGGATTTGTGCCAAAACGTGTTTTAAGCATGCGCATGCATCTTTTGGTAGACGCGGACGCAGTTTTCTGCAAAACCACACGATATGCATGCAAATGGTGCTTTTGGCAGAACGCGCGCGTGGATTTCTACCAAACGACGTGAAAAGCATGCCGATGCTGCTCTTTTTAGCACCCGCACATGGATTTGTGCCATAACGCGTTTTAAGCATGGGCATGCATCTTTTGGTAGACGCGGACGCAGTTTTCTGCAAAACCACACGATATGCATGCAAATGGTGCTTTTGGCAGAACGCGCGCGTGGATTTCTACCAAACGACCTGAAAAGCATGCCGATGCTGATCTTTTTATCACCCGCACATGGATTTGTGCCAAAACGCGTTTTTAGCATGCACATGCATCTTTTGGTAGACGCGGACGCAGTTTTCTGCAAAACCACACGGTATGCATGCAAATGGTGCTTTTGGCAGAACGCGCGCGTGGATTTCTACCAAACGACGTGAAAAGCATGCCGATGCTGCTCTTTTTAGCACCCGCACATGGATTTGTGCCAAAACGCGTTTTAAGCATGCGCATGCATCTTTTGGCAGACGCGGACGCAGTTTTCTGCAAAACCACACGATATGCATGCAAATGGTGCTTTTGGCAGAACGCGCGTGTGGATTTCTACCAAACGACGTGAAAAGCATGCCGATGCTGCTCTTTTTAGCACCCGCACATGGATTTGTGCCAAAACGCGTTTTAAGCATGCGCATGCATCTTTTGGTAGACGCGGACGCAGTTTTCTGCAAAACCACACGATATGCATGCAAATGGTGCTTTTGGCAGAACGCGCGCGTGGATTTCTACCAAACGACGTGAAAAGCATGCCGATGCTGCTCTTTTTAGCACCCGCACATGGATTTGTGCCAAAACGCGTCTTTAGCATGCACATGCATCTTTTGGTAGACGCGGACGCAGTTTTCTGCAAAACCACACGGTATGCATGCAAATGGTGCTTTTGGCAGAACGCGCGCGTGGATTTCTACCAAACGACGTGAAAAGCATGCCGATGCTGCTCTTTTTAGCACCCGCACATGGATTTGTGCCAAAACACGTTTTAAGCATGCGCATGCATCTTTTGGCAGACGCGGACGCAGTTTTCTGCAAAACCACACGATATGCATGCAAATGGTGCTTTTGGCAGAACGCGCGTGTGGATTTCTACCAAACGACGTGAAAAGCATGCCGATGCTGCTCTTTTTAGCACCCGCACATGGATTTGTGCCAAAACGCGTTTTAAGCATGCGCATGCATCTTTTGGTAGACGCGGACGCAGTTTTCTGCAAAACCACACGATATGCATGCAAATGGTGCTTTTGGCAGAACGCGCGCGTGGATTTCTACCAAACGACGTGAAAAGCATGCCGATGCTGCTCTTTTTAGCACCCGCACATGGATTTGTGCCAAAACGCGTCTTTAGCATGCACATGCATCTTTTGGTAGACGCGGACGCAGTTTTCTGCAAAACCACACGATATGCATGCAAATGGTGCTTTTGGCAGAACGCGCTCGTGGATTTCTACCAAACGACGTGAAAAGCATGCCGATGCTGCTCTTTTTAGCACCCGCACATGGATTTGTGCCAAAACGCGTTTTAAGCATGCGCATGCATCTTTTGGTAGACGCGGACGCAGTTTTCTTCAAAACCACACGATATGCATGCAAATGGTGCTTTTGGCAGAACGCGCGCGTGGATTTCTACCAAACGACGTGAAAAGCATGCCGATGCTGCTCTTTTTAGCACCCGCACATGGATTTGTGCCAAAACGCGTTTTAAACATGCGCATGCATCTTTTGGTAGACGGGGACGCAGTTTTCTGCAAAACCACAGGATATGCATGCTAATGGTGCTTTTGGCAGAACGCGCGCGTGGATTTCTGCCGAACGACGTGAAAAGCATGCCGATGCTGCTCTTTTTAGCACCCGCACATGGATTTGTGCCAAAACGCGTTTTTAGCATGCACATGCATCTTTTGTTAGACGCGGACGCAGTTTTCTGCAAAACCACACGATATGCATGCAAATGGTGCTTTTGGCAGAACGCGCGCGTGGATTTCTACCAAACGACGTGAAAAGCATGCCGATTCTGCTCTTTTTAGCACCCGCACATGGATTTGTGCCAAAACGCGTTTTAAGCATGCGCATGCATCTTTTGGTAGACGCGGACGCAGTTTTCTGCAAAACCACACGATATGCATGCAAATGGTGCTTTTGGCAGAACGCGCACGTGGATTTCTACCAAACGACGTGAAAAGCATGCCGATGCTGCTCTTTTTAGCACCCGCACATGGATTTGTGCCAAAACGCGTTTTAAGCATGGGCATGCATCTTTTGGTAGACGCGGACGCAGTTTTCTGCAAAACCACACGATATGCATGCAAATGGTGCTTTTGGCAGAACGCGCGCGTGGATTTCTACCAAACGACCTGAAAAGCATGCCGATGCTGCTCTTTTTATCACCCGCACATTGATTTGTGCCAAAACGCGTTTTTCGCATGCACATGCATCTTTTGGTAGACGCGGACGCAGTTTTCTGCAAAACCACACGGTATGCATGCAAATGGTGCTTTTGGCAGAACGCGCGCATGGATTTCTACCAAACGACGTGAAAAGCATGCCGATGCTGCTCTTTTTAGCACCCGCACATGGATTTGTGCCAAAACGCGTTTTAAGCATGCGCATGCATCTTTTGGTAGACGCGGACGCAGTTTTCTGCAAAACCACACGATATGCATGCAAATGGTGCTTTTGGCAGAACGCGCGCGTGGATTTCTACCAAACGACGTGAAAAGCATGCCGATGCTGCTCTTTTTAGCACCCGCACATGGATTTGTGCCAAAACGCGTTTTTAGCATGCACATGCATCTTTTGGTAGACGCGGACGCAGTTTTCTGCAAAACCACACGATATGCATGCAAATGGTGCTTTTGGCAGAACGCGCGCGTGGATTTCTACCAAACGACGTGAAAAGCATGCCGATGCTGCTCTTTTTAGCACCCGCACATGGATTTGTGCCAAAACGCGTTTTAAGCATGCGCATGCATCTTTTGGTAGACGCGGACGCAGTTTTCTGCAAAACCACACGATATGCATGCAAATGGTGCTTTTGGCAGAACGCGCGCGTGGATTTCTACCAAACGACGTGAAAAGCATGCCGATGCTGCTCTTTTTAGCACCCGCACATGGATTTGTGCCAAAACGCGTTTTAAGCATGCGCATGCATCTTTTGGTAGACGCGGACGCAGTTTTCTGCAAAACCACACGATATGCATGCAAATGGTGCTTTTGGCAGAACGCTCGCGTGGATTTCTACCAAACGACGTGAAAAGCATGCCGATGCTGCTCTTTTTAGCACCCGCACATGGATTTGTGCCAAAACGCGTTTTAAACATGCGCATGCATCTTTTGGTAGACGGGGACGCAGTTTTCTGCAAAACCACACGATATGCATGCAAATGGTGCTTTTGGCAGAACGCGCGCGTGGATTTCTGCCGAACGACGTGAAAAGCATGCCGATGCTGCTCTTTTTAGCACCCGCACATGGATTTGTGCCAAAACGCGTTTTTAGCATGCACATGCATCTTTTGTTAGACGCGGACGCAGTTTTCTGCAAAACCACACGATATGCATGCAAATGGTGCTTTTGGCAGAACGCGCGCGTGGATTTCTACCAAACGACGTGAAAAGCATGCCGATTCTGCTCTTTTTAGCACCCGCACATGGATTTGTGCCAAAACGCGTTTTAAGCATGCGCATGCATCTTTTGGTAGACGCGGACGCAGTTTTCTGCAAAACCACACGATATGCATGCAAATGGTGCTTTTGGCAGAACGCGCACGTGGATTTCTACCAAACGACGTGAAAAGCATGCCGATGCTGCTCTTTTTAGCACCCGCACATGGATTTGTGCCAAAACGCGTTTTAAGCATGGGCATGCATCTTTTGGTAGACGCGGACGCAGTTTTCTGCAAAACCACACGATATGCATGCAAATGGTGCTTTTGGCAGAACGCGCGCGTGGATTTCTACCAAACGACCTGAAAAGCATGCCGATGCTGCTCTTTTTATCACCCGCACATTGATTTGTGCCAAAACGCGTTTTTAGCATGCACATGCATCTTTTGGTAGACGCGGACGCAGTTTTCTGCAAAACCACACGGTATGCATGCAAATGGTGCTTTTGGCAGAACGCGCGCGTGGATTTCTACCAAACGACGTGAAAAGCATGCCGATGCTGCTCTTTTTAACATCCGCACATGGATTTGTGCCAAAACGCGTTTTAAGCATGCGCATGCATCTTTTGGTAGACGCGGACGCAGTTTTCTGCAAAACCACACGATATGCATGCAAATGGTGCTTTTGGCAGAACGCGCTTGTGGATTTCTACCAAACGACGTGAAAAGCATGCCGATGCTGCTCTTTTTAGCACCCGCACATGGATTTGTGCCAAAACGCGTTTTAAGCATGCGCATGCATCTTTTGGTAGACGCGGACGCAGTTTTCTGCAAAACCACACGATATGTATGCAAATGGTGCTTTTGGCAGAACGCGCGCGTGGATTTCTACCAAACGACGTGAAAAGCATGCCGATGCTGCTCTTTTTAGCACCCGCACATGGATTTGTGCCAAAACGCGTTTTTAGCATGCACATGCATCTTTTGGTAGACGCGGACGCAGTTTTCTGCAAAACCACACGATATGCATGCAAATGGTGCTTTTGGCAGAACGCGCGCGTGGATTTCTACCAAACGACGTGAAAAGCATGCCGATGCTGCTCTTTTTAGCACCCGCACATGGATTTGTGCCAAAACGCGTTTTAAGCATGCGCATGCGTCTTTTGGTAGACGCGGACGCAGTTTTCTGCAAAACCACACGATATGCATGCAAATGGTGCTTTTGGCAGAACGCGCGCGTGGATTTCTACCAAACGACGTGAAAAGCATGCCGATGCTGCTCTTTTTAGCACCCGCACATGGATTTGTGCCAAAACGCGTTTTAAGCATGCGCATGCATCTTTTGGTAGACGGGGACGCAGTTTTCTGCAAAACCACACGATATGCATGCAAATGGTGCTTTTGGCAGAACGCGCGCGTGGATTTCTACCGAACGACGTGAAAAGCATGCCGATGCTGCTCTTTTTAACACCCGCACATGGATTTGTGCCAAAACGCGTTTTTAGCATGCACATGCATCTTTTGGTAGACGCGGACGCAGTTTTCTGCAAAACCACACGATATGCATGCAAATGGTGCTTTTGGCAGAACGCGCGCGTGGATTTCTACCAAACGACGTGAAAAGCATGCCGATTCTGCTCTTTTTAGCACCCGCACATGGATTTGTGCCAAAACGCGTTTTAAGCATGCGCATGCATCTTTTGGTAGACGCGGACGCAGTTTTCTGCAAAACCACACGATATGCATGCAAATGGTGCTTTTGGCAGAACGCGCACGTGGATTTCTACCAAACGACGTGAAAAGCATGCCGATGCTGCTCTTTTTAGCACCCGCACATGGATTTGTGCCAAAACGCGTTTTAAGCATGGGCATGCATCTTTTGGTAGACGCGGACGCAGTTTTCTGCAAAACCACACGATATGCATGCAAATGGTGCTTTTGGCAGAACGCGCGCGTGGATTTCTACCAAACGACCTGAAAAGCATGCCGATGCTGCTCTTTTTATCACCCGCACATTGATTTGTGCCAAAACGCGTTTTTCGCATGCACATGCATCTTTTGGTAGACGCGGACGCAGTTTTCTGCAAAACCACACGGTATGCATGCAAATGGTGCTTTTGGCAGAACGCGCGCGTGGATTTCTACCAAACGACGTGAAAAGCATGCCGATGCTGCTCTTTTTAGCACCCGCACATGGATTTGTGCCAAAACGCGTTTTAAGCATGCGCATGCATCTTTTGGTAGACGCGGACGCAGTTTTCTGCAAAACCACACGATATGCATGCAAATGGTGCTTTTGGCAGAACGCGCGCGTGGATTTCTACCAAACGACGTGAAAAGCATGCCGATGCTGCTCTTTTTAGCACCCGCACATGGATTTGTGCCAAAACGCGTTTTTAGCATGCACATGCATCTTTTGGTAGACGCGGACGCAGTTTTCTGCAAAACCACACGATATGCATGCAAATGGTGCTTTTGGCAGAACGCGCGCGTGGATTTCTACCAAACGACGTGAAAAGCATGCCGATGCTGCTCTTTTTAGCACCCGCACATGGATTTGTGCCAAAACGCGTTTTAAGCATGCGCATGCATCTTTTGGTAGACGCGGACGCAGTTTTCTGCAAAACCACACGATATGCATGCAAATGGTGCTTTTGGCAGAACGCGCGCGTGGATTTCTACCAAACGATGTGAAAAGCATGCCGATGCTGCTCTTTTTAGCACCCGCACATGGATTTGTGCCAAAACGCGTTTTAAGCATGCGCATGCATCTTTTGGTAGACGCGGACGCAGTTTTCTGCAAAACCACACGATATGCATGCAAATGGTGCTTTTGGCAGAACGCTCGCGTGGATTTCTACCAAACGACGTGAAAAGCATGCCGATGCTGCTCTTTTTAGCACCCGCACATGGATTTGTGCCAAAACGCGTTTTAAACATGCGCATGCATCTTTTGGTAGACGGGGACGCAGTTTTCTGCAAAACCACACGATATGCATGCAAATGGTGCTTTTGGCAGAACGCGCGCGTGGATTTCTGCCGAACGACGTGAAAAGCATGCCGATGCTGCTCTTTTTAGCACCCGCACATGGATTTGTGCCAAAACGCGTTTTTAGCATGCACATGCATCTTTTGTTAGACGCGGACGCAGTTTTCTGCAAAACCACACGATATGCATGCAAATGGTGCTTTTGGCAGAACGCGCGCGTGAATTTCTACCAAACGACGTGAAAAGCATGCCGATTCTGCTCTTTTTAGCACCCGCACATGGATTTGTGCCAAAACGCGTTTTAAGCATGCGCATGCATCTTTTGGTAGACGCGGACGCAGTTTTCTGCAAAACCACACGATATGCATGCAAATGGTGCTTTTGGCAGAACGCGCACGTGGATTTCTACCAAACGACGTGAAAAGCATGCCGATGCTGCTCTTTTTAGCACCCGCACATGGATTTGTGCCAAAACGCGTTTTAAGCATGGGCATGCATCTTTTGGTAGACGCGGACGCAGTTTTCTGCAAAACCACACGATATGCATGCAAATGGTGCTTTTGGCAGAACGCGCGCGTGGATTTCTACCAAACGACCTGAAAAGCATGCCGATGCTGCTCTTTTTATCACCCGCATATTGATTTGTGCCAAAACGCGTTTTTAGCATGCACATGCATCTTTTGGTAGACGCGGACGCAGTTTTCTGCAAAACCACACGGTATGCATGCAAATGGTGCTTTTGGCAGAACGCGCGCGTGGATTTCTACCAAACGACGTGAAAAGCATGCCGATGCTGCTCTTTTTAACATCCGCACATGGATTTGTGCCAAAACGCGTTTTAAGCATGCGCATGCATCTTTTGGTAGACGCGGACGCAGTTTTCTGCAAAACCACACGATATGCATGCAAATGGTGCTTTTGGCAGAACGCGCTTGTGGATTTCTACCAAACGACGTGAAAAGCATGCCGATGCTGCTCTTTTTAGCACCCGCACATGGATTTGTGCCAAAACGCGTTTTAAGCATGCGCATGCATCTTTTGGTAGACGCGGACGCAGTTTTCTGCAAAACCACACGATATGCATGCAAATGGTGCTTTTGGCAGAACGCGCGCGTGGATTTCTACCAAACGACGTGAAAAGCATGCCGATGCTGCTCTTTTTAGCACCCGCACATGGATTTGTGCCAAAACGCGTTTTTAGCATGCACATGCATCTTTTGGTAGACGCGGACGCAGTTTTCTGCAAAACCACACGATATGCATGCAAATGGTGCTTTTGGCAGAACGCGCGCGTGGATTTCTACCAAACGACGTGAAAAGCATGCCGATTCTGCTCTTTTTAGCACCCGCACATGGATTTGTGCCAAAACGCGTTTTAAGCATGCGCATGCATCTTTTGGTAGACGCGGACGCAGTTTTCTGCAAAACCACACGATATGCATGCAAATGGTGCTTTTGGCAGAACGCGCGCGTGGATTTCTACCAAACGACCTGAAAAGCATGCCGATGCTGCTCTTTTTATCACCCGCACATGGATTTGTGCCAAAACGCGTTTTTAGCATGCACATGCATCTTTTGGTAGACGCGGACGCAGTTTTCTGCAAAACCACACGATATGCATGCAAATGGTGCTTTTGGCAGAACGCGCGCGTGGATTTCTACCAAACGACGTGAAAAGCATGCCGATTCTGCTCTTTTTAGCACCCGCACATGGATTTGTGCCAAAACGCGTTTTAAGCATGCGCATGCATCTTTTGGTAGACGCGGACGCAGTTTTCTGCAAAACCACACGATATGCATGCAAATGGTGCTTTTGGCAGAACGCGCACGTGGATTTCTACCAAACGACGTGAAAAGCATGCCGATGCTGCTCTTTTTAGCACCCGCACATGGATTTGTGCCAAAACGCGTTTTAAGCATGGGCATGCATCTTTTGGTAGACGCGGACGCAGTTTTCTGCAAAACCACACGATATGCATGCAAATGGTGCTTTTGGCAGAACGCGCGCGTGGATTTCTACCAAACGACCTGAAAAGCATGCCGATGCTGCTCTTTTTATCACCCGCACATTGATTTGTGCCAAAACGCGTTTTTCGCATGCACATGCATCTTTTGGTAGACGCGGACGCAGTTTTCTGCAAAACCACACGGTATGCATGCAAATGGTGCTTTTGGCAGAACGCGCGCGTGGATTTCTACCAAACGACGTGAAAAGCATGCCGATGCTGCTCTTTTTAGCACCCGCACATGGATTTGTGCCAAAACGCGTTTTAAGCATGCGCATGCATCTTTTGGTAGACGCGGACGCAGTTTTCTGCAAAACCACACGATATGCATGCAAATGGTGCTTTTGGCAGAACGCGCGCGTGGATTTCTACCAAACGACGTGAAAAGCATGCCGATGCTGCTCTTTTTAGCACCCGCACATGGATTTGTGCCAAAACGCGTTTTTAGCATGCACATGCATCTTTTGGTAGACGCGGACGCAGTTTTCTGCAAAACCACACGATATGCATGCAAATGGTGCTTTTGGCAGAACGCGCGCGTGGATTTCTACCAAACGACGTGAAAAGCATGCCGATGCTGCTCTTTTTAGCACCCGCACATGGATTTGTGCCAAAACGCGTTTTAAGCATGCGCATGCATCTTTTGGTAGACGCGGACGCAGTTTTCTGCAAAACCACACGATATGCATGCAAATGGTGCTTTTGGCAGAACGCGCGCGTGGATTTCTACCAAACGATGTGAAAAGCATGCCGATGCTGCTCTTTTTAGCACCCGCACATGGATTTGTGCCAAAACGCGTTTTAAGCATGCGCATGCATCTTTTGGTAGACGCGGACGCAGTTTTCTGCAAAACCACACGATATGCATGCAAATGGTGCTTTTGGCAGAACGCTCGCGTGGATTTCTACCAAACGACGTGAAAAGCATGCCGATGCTGCTCTTTTTAGCACCCGCACATGGATTTGTGCCAAAACGCGTTTTAAACATGCGCATGCATCTTTTGGTAGACGGGGACGCAGTTTTCTGCAAAACCACACGATATGCATGCAAATGGTGCTTTTGGCAGAACGCGCGCGTGGATTTCTGCCGAACGACGTGAAAAGCATGCCGATGCTGCTCTTTTTAGCACCCGCACATGGATTTGTGCCAAAACGCGTTTTTAGCATGCACATGCATCTTTTGTTAGACGCGGACGCAGTTTTCTGCAAAACCACACGATATGCATGCAAATGGTGCTTTTGGCAGAACGCGCGCGTGAATTTCTACCAAACGACGTGAAAAGCATGCCGATTCTGCTCTTTTTAGCACCCGCACATGGATTTGTGCCAAAACGCGTTTTAAGCATGCGCATGCATCTTTTGGTAGACGCGGACGCAGTTTTCTGCAAAACCACACGATATGCATGCAAATGGTGCTTTTGGCAGAACGCGCACGTGGATTTCTACCAAACGACGTGAAAAGCATGCCGATGCTGCTCTTTTTAGCACCCGCACATGGATTTGTGCCAAAACGCGTTTTAAGCATGGGCATGCATCTTTTGGTAGACGCGGACGCAGTTTTCTGCAAAACCACACGATATGCATGCAAATGGTGCTTTTGGCAGAACGCGCGCGTGGATTTCTACCAAACGACCTGAAAAGCATGCCGATGCTGCTCTTTTTATCACCCGCATATTGATTTGTGCCAAAACGCGTTTTTAGCATGCACATGCATCTTTTGGTAGACGCGGACGCAGTTTTCTGCAAAACCACACGGTATGCATGCAAATGGTGCTTTTGGCAGAACGCGCGCGTGGATTTCTACCAAACGACGTGAAAAGCATGCCGATGCTGCTCTTTTTAACATCCGCACATGGATTTGTGCCAAAACGCGTTTTAAGCATGCGCATGCATCTTTTGGTAGACGCGGACGCAGTTTTCTGCAAAACCACACGATATGCATGAAAATGGTGCTTTTTGCAGAACGCGCTTGTGGATTTCTACCAAACGACGTGAAAAGCATGCCGATGCTGCTCTTTTTAGCACCCGCACATGGATTTGTGCCAAAACGCGTTTTAAGCATGCGCATGCATCTTTTGGTAGACGCGGACGCAGTTTTCTGCAAAACCACACGATATGCATGCAAATGGTGCTTTTGCAGAACGCGCGCGTGGATTTCTACCAAACGACGTGAAAAGCATGCCGATGCTGCTCTTTTTAGCACCCGCACATGGATTTGTGCCAAAACGCGTTTTTAGCATGCACATGCATCTTTTGGTAGACGCGGACGCAGTTTTCTGCAAAACCACACGATATGCATGCAAATGGTGCTTTTGGCAGAACGCGCGCGTGGATTTCTACCAAACGACGTGAAAAGCATGCCGATTCTGCTCTTTTTAGCACCCGCACATGGATTTGTGCCAAACGCGTTTTAAGCATGCGCATGCATCTTTTGGTAGACGCGGACGCAGTTTTCTGCAAAACCACACGATATGCATGCAAATGGTGCTTTTGGCAGAACGCGCGCGTGGATTTCTACCAAACGACCTGAAAAGCATGCCGATGCTGCTCTTTTTATCACCCGCACATGGATTTGTGCCAAAACGCGTTTTTAGCATGCACATGCATCTTTTGGTAGACGCGGACGCAGTTTTCTGCAAAACCACACGGTATGCATGCAAATGGTGCTTTTGGCAGAACGCGCGCGTGGATTTCTACCAAACGACGTGAAAAGCATGCCGATGCTGCTCTTCTTAACATCCGCACATGGATTTGTGCCAAAACGCGTTTTAAGCATGCGCATGCATCTTTTGGTAGACGCGGACGCAGTTTTCTGCAAAACCACACGATATGCATGCAAATGGTGCTTTTGGCAGAACGCGCGTGTGGATTTCTACCAAACGACGTGAAAAGCATGCCGATGCTGCTCTTTTTAGCACCCGCACATGGATTTGTGCCACAACGCGTTTTAAGCATGCGCATGCTTCTTTTGGTAGACGCGGACGCAGTTTTCTGCAAAACCACACGATATGCATTCAAATGGTGCTTTTGGCAGAACGCGCGCGTGGATTTCTACCAAACGACGTGAAAAGCATGCCGATGCTGCTCTTTTTAACATCCGCACATGGATTTGTGCCAAAACGCGTTTTAAGCATGCGCATGCATCTTTTGGTAGACGCGGACGCAGTTTTCTGCAAGACCACACGATATGCATGCAAATGGTGCTTTTGCAGAACGCGCGTGTGGATTTCTACCAAACGACGTGAAAAGCATGCCGATGCTGCTCTTTTTAGCACCCGCACATGGATTTGTGCCACAACGCGTTTTAAGCATGCGCATGCTTCTTTTGGTAGACGCGGACGCAGTTTTCTGCAAAACCACACGATATTCATGCAAATGGTGCTTTTGCAGAACGCGCGCGTGGATTTCTACCAAACGACGTGAAAAGCATGCCGATGCTGCTCTTTTTAGCACCCGCACATGGATTTGTGCCAAAACGCGTTTTTAGCATGCGCATGCATCTTTTGGTAGACGCGGACGCAGTTTTCTGCAAAACCACACGATATGCATGCAAATGGTGCTTTTGGCAGAACGCGCGCGTGGATTTCTACCAAACGACGTGAAAAGCATGCCGATGCTGCTCTTTTTAGCACCCGCACATGGATTTGTGCCAAAACGCGTTTTAAGCATGCGCATGCATCTTTTGGCAGACGCGGACGCAGTTTTCTGCAAAACCACACGATATGCATGCAAATGGTGCTTTTGGCAGAACGCGCGTGTGGATTTCTACCAAACGACGTGAAAAGCATGCCGATGCTGCTCTTTTTAGCACCCGCACATGGATTTGTGCCAAAACGCGTTTTAAGCATGCGCATGCATCTTTTGGTAGACGCGGACGCAGTTTTCTGCAAAACCACACGATATGCATGCAAATGGTGCTTTTGGCAGAACGCGCGCGTGGATTTCTACCAAACGACGTGAAAAGCATGCCGATGCTGCTCTTTTTAGCACCCGCACATGGATTTGTGCCAAAACGCGTCTTTAGCATGCACATGCATCTTTTGGTAGACGCGGACGCAGTTTTCTGCAAAACCACACGATATGCATGCAAATGGTGCTTTTGGCAGAACGCGCGCGTGGATTTCTACCAAACGACGTGAAAAGCATGCCGATGCTGCTCTTTTTAGCACCCGCACATGGATTTGTGCCAAAACGCGTTTTAAGCATGCGCATGCATCTTTTGGTAGACGCGGACGCAGTTTTCTTCAAAACCACACGATATGCATGCAAATGGTGCTTTTGGCAGAACGCGCGCGTGGATTTCTACCAAACGACGTGAAAAGCATGCCGATGCTGCTCTTTTTAGCACCCGCACATGGATTTGTGCCAAAACGCGTTTTAAACATGCGCATGCATCTTTTGGTAGACGGGGACGCAGTTTTTCTGCAAAACCACAGGATATGCATGCTAATGGTGCTTTTGGCAGAACGCGCGCGTGGATTTCTGCCGAACGACGTGAAAAGCATGCCGATGCTGCTCTTTTTAGCACCCGCACATGGATTTGTGCCAAAACGCGTTTTTAGCATGCACATGCATCTTTTGTTAGACGCGGACCCAGTTTTCTGCAAAACCACACGATATGCATGCAAATGGTGCTTTTGGCAGAACGCGCGCGTGGATTTCTACCAAACGACGTGAAAAGCATGCCGATTCTGCTCTTTTTAGCACCCGCACATGGATTTGTGCCAAAACGCGTTTTAAGCATGCGCATGCATCTTTTGGTAGACGCGGACGCAGTTTTCTGCAAAACCACACGATATGCATGCAAATGGTGCTTTTGGCAGAACGCGCACGTGGATTTCTACCAAACGACGTGAAAAGCATGCCGATGCTGCTCTTTTTAGCACCCGCACATGGATTTGTGCCAAAACGCGTTTTAAGCATGGGCATGCATCTTTTGGTAGACGCGGACGCAGTTTTCTGCAAAACCACACGATATGCATGCAAATGGTGCTTTTGGCAGAACGCGCGCGTGGATTTCTACCAAACGACCTGAAAAGCATGCCGATGCTGCTCTTTTTATCACCCGCACATTGATTTGTGCCAAAACGCGTTTTTCGCATGCACATGCATCTTTTGGTAGACGCGGACGCAGTTTTCTGCAAAACCACACGGTATGCATGCAAATGGTGCTTTTGGCAGAACGCGCGCGTGGATTTCTACCAAACGACGTGAAAAGCATGCCGATGCTGCTCTTTTTAGCACCCGCACATGGATTTGTGCCAAAACGCGTTTTAAGCATGCGCATGGCATCTTTTGGTAGACGCGGACGCAGTTTTCTGCAAAACCACACGATATGCATGCAAATGGTGCTTTTGGCAGAACGCGCGCGTGGATTTCTACCAAACGACGTGAAAAGCATGCCGATGCTGCTCTTTTTAGCACCCGTACACGGATTTGTGCCAAAACGCGTTTTTAGCATGCACATGCATCTTTTGGTAGACGCGGACGCAGTTTTCTGCAAAACCACACGATATGCATGCAAATGGTGCTTTTGGCAGAACGCGCGCGTGGATTTCTACCAAACGACGTGAAAAGCATGCCGATGCTGCTCTTTTTAGCACCCGCACATGGATTTGTGCCAAAACGCGTTTTAAGCATGCGCATGCATCTTTTGGTAGACGCGGACGCAGTTTTCTGCAAAACGACACGATATGCATGCAAATGGTGCTTTTGGCAGAACGCTCGCGTGGATTTCTACCAAACGACGTGAAAAGCATGCCGATGCTGCTCTTTTTAGCACCCGCACATGGATTTGTGCCAAACGCGTTTTAAGCATGCGCATGCATCTTTTGGTAGACGCGGACGCAGTTTTCTGCAAAACCACACGATATGCATGCAAATGGTGCTTTTGGCAGAACGCTCGCGTGGATTTCTACCAAACGACGTGAAAAGCATGCCGATGCTGCTCTTTTTAGCACCCGCACATGGATTTGTGCCAAAACGCGTTTTCAACATGCGCATGCATCTTTTGGTAGACGGGGACGCAGTTTTCTGCAAAACCACACGATATGCATGCAAATGGTGCTTTTGGCAGAACGCGCGCGTGGATTTCTGCCGAACGACGTGAAAAGCATGCCGATGCTGCTCTTTTTAGCACCCGCACATGGATTTGTGCCAAAACGCGTTTTTAGCATGCACATGCATCTTTTGTTAGACGCGGACGCAGTTTTCTGCAAAACCACACGATATGCATGCAAATGGTGCTTTTGGCAGAACGCGCGCGTGGATTTCTACCAAACGACGTGAAAAGCATGCCGATTCTGCTCTTTTTAGCACCCGCACATGGATTTGTGCCAAAACGCGTTTTAAGCATGCGCATGCATCTTTTGGTAGACGCGGACGCAGTTTTCTGCAAAACCACACGATATGCATGCAAATGGTGCTTTTGGCAGAACGCGCACGTGGATTTCTACCAAACGACGTGAAAAGCATGCCGATGCTGCTCTTTTTAGCACCCGCACATGGATTTGTGCCAAAACGCGTTTTAAGCATGGGCATGCATCTTTTGGTAGACGCGGACGCAGTTTTCTGCAAAACCACACGATATGCATGCAAATGCTGCTTTTGGCAGAACGCGCGCGTGGATTTCTACCAAACGACCTGAAAAGCATGCCGATGCTGCTCTTTTATCACCCGCACATTGATTTGTGCCAAAACGCGTTTTTAGCATGCACATGCATCTTTTGGTAGACGCGGACGCAGTTTTCTGCAAAACCACACGGTATGCATGCAAATGGTGCTTTTTGGCAGAACGCGCGCGTGGATTTCTACCAACGACGTGAAAAGCATGCCGATGCTGCTCTTTTTAACATCCGCACATGGATTTGTGCCAAAACGCGTTTTAAGCATGCGCATGCATCTTTTGGTAGACGCGGACGCAGTTTTCTGCAAAACCACACGATATGCATGCAAATGGTGCTTTTGGCAGAACGCGCTTGTGGATTTCTACCAAACGACGTGAAAAGCATGCCGATGCTGCTCTTTTTAGCACCCGCACATGGATTTGTGCCAAAACGCGTTTTAAGCATGCGCATGCATCTTTTGGTAGACGCGGACGCAGTTTTCTGCAAAACCACACGATATGTATGCAAATGGTGCTTTTGGCAGAACGCGCGCGTGGATTTCTACCAAACGACGTGAAAAGCATGCCGATGCTGCTCTTTTTAGCACCCGCACATGGATTTGTGCCAAAACGCGTTTTTAGCATGCACATGCATCTTTTGGTAGACGCGGACGCAGTTTTCTGCAAAACCACACGATATGCATGCAAATGGTGCTTTTGGCAGAACGCGCGCGTGGATTTCTACCAAACGACGTGAAAAGCATGCCGATGCTGCTCTTTTTAGCACCCGCACATGGATTTGTGCCAAAACGCGTTTTAAGCATGCGCATGCGTCTTTTGGTAGACGCGGACGCAGTTTTCTGCAAAACCACACGATATGCATGCAAATGGTGCTTTTGGCAGAACGCGCGCGTGGATTTCTACCAAACGACGTGAAAAGCATGCCGATGCTGCTCTTTTTAGCACCCGCACATGGATTTGTGCCAAAACGCGTTTTAAGCATGCGCATGCATCTTTTGGTAGACGGGGACGCAGTTTTCTGCAAAACCACACGATATGCATGCAAATGGTGCTTTTGGCAGAACGCGCGCGTGGATTTCTACCGAACGACGTGAAAAGCATGCCGATGCTGCTCTTTTTAACACCCGCACATGGATTTGTGCCAAAACGCGTTTTTAGCATGCACATGCATCTTTTGGTAGACGCGGACGCAGTTTTCTGCAAAACCACACGATATGCATGCAAATGGTGCTTTTGGCAGAACGCGCGCGTGGATTTCTACCAAACGACGTGAAAAGCATGCCGATTCTGCTCTTTTTAGCACCCGCACATGGATTTGTGCCAAAACGCGTTTTAAGCATGCGCATGCATCTTTTGGTAGACGCGGACGCAGTTTTCTGCAAAACCACACGATATGCATGCAAATGGTGCTTTTGGCAGAACGCGCACGTGGATTTCTACCAAACGACGTGAAAAGCATGCCGATGCTGCTCTTTTTAGCACCCGCACATGGATTTGTGCCAAAACGCGTTTTAAGCATGGGCATGCATCTTTTGGTAGACGCGGACGCAGTTTTCTGCAAAACCACACGATATGCATGCAAATGGTGCTTTTGGCAGAACGCGCGCGTGGATTTCTACCAAACGACCTGAAAAGCATGCCGATGCTGCTCTTTTTATCACCCGCACATTGATTTGTGCCAAAACGCGTTTTTCGCATGCACATGCATCTTTTGGTAGACGCGGACGCAGTTTTCTGCAAAACCACACGGTATGCATGCAAATGGTGCTTTTGGCAGAACGCGCGCGTGGATTTCTACCAAACGACGTGAAAAGCATGCCGATGCTGCTCTTTTTAGCACCCGCACATGGATTTGTGCCAAAACGCGTTTTAAGCATGCGCATGCATCTTTTGGTAGACGCGGACGCAGTTTTCTGCAAAACCACACGATATGCATGCAAATGGTGCTTTTGGCAGAACGCGCGCGTGGATTTCTACCAAACGACGTGAAAAGCATGCCGATGCTGCTCTTTTTAGCACCCGCACATGGATTTGTGCCAAAACGCGTTTTTAGCATGCACATGCATCTTTTGGTAGACGCGGACGCAGTTTTCTGCAAAACCACACGATATGCATGCAAATGGTGCTTTTGGCAGAACGCGCGCGTGGATTTCTACCAAACGACGTGAAAAGCATGCCGATGCTGCTCTTTTTAGCACCCGCACATGGATTTGTGCCAAAACGCGTTTTAAGCATGCGCATGCATCTTTTGGTAGACGCGGACGCAGTTTTCTGCAAAACCACACGATATGCATGCAAATGGTGCTTTTGGCAGAACGCGCGCGTGGATTTCTACCGAACGACGTGAAAAGCATGCCGATGCTGCTCTTTTCAACACCCGCACATGGATTTGTGCCAAAACGCGTTTTTAGCATGCACATGCATCTTTTGGTAGACGCGGACGCAGTTTTCTGCAAAACCACACGATATGCATGCAAATGGTGCTTTTGGCAGAACGCGCGCGTGGATTTCTACCAAACGACGTGAAAAGCATGCCGATTCTGCTCTTTTTAGCACCCGCACATGGATTTGTGCCAAAACGCGTTTTAAGCATGCGCATGCATCTTTGGTAGACGCGACGCAGTTTTCTGCAAAACCACACGATATGCATGCAAATGGTGCTTTTGGCAGAACGCGCACGTGGATTTCTACCAAACGACGTGAAAAGCATGCCGATGCTGCTCTTTTTAGCACCCGCACATGGATTTGTGCCAAAACGCGTTTTAAGCATGGGCATGCATCTTTGGTAGACGCGGACGCAGTTTTCTGCAAAACCACACGATATGCATGCAAATGGTGCTTTTGGCAGAACGCGCGCGTGGATTTCTACCAAACGACCTGAAAAGCATGCCGATGCTGCTCTTTTTATCACCCGCACATTGATTTGTGCCAAAACGCGTTTTTCGCATGCACATGCATCTTTTGGTAGACGCGGACGCAGTTTTCTGCAAAACCACACGGTATGCATGCAAATGGTGCTTTTGGCAGAACGCGCGCGTGGATTTCTACCAAACGACGTGAAAAGCATGCCGATGCTGCTCTTTTTAGCACCCGCACATGGATTTGTGCCAAAACGCGTTTTAAGCATGCGCATGCATCTTTTGGTAGACGCGGACGCAGTTTTCTGCAAAACCACACGATATGCATGCAAATGGTGCTTTTGGCAGAACGCGCGCGTGGATTTCTACCAAACGACGTGAAAAGCATGCCGATGCTGCTCTTTTTAGCACCCGCACATGGATTTGTGCCAAAACGCGTTTTAGCATGCACATGCATCTTTTGGTAGACGCGGACGCAGTTTTCTGCAAAACCACACGATATGCATGCAAATGGTGCTTTTGGCAGAACGCGCGCGTGGATTTCTACCAAACGACGTGAAAAGCATGCCGATGCTGCTCTTTTTAGCACCCGCACATGGATTTGTGCCAAAACGCGTTTTAAGCATGCGCATGCATCTTTTGGTAGACGCGGACGCAGTTTTCTGCAAAACCACACGATATGCATGCAAATGGTGCTTTTGGCAGAACGCGCGCGTGGATTTCTACCAAACGATGTGAAAAGCATGCCGATGCTGCTCTTTTTAGCACCCGCACATGGATTTGTGCCAAAACGCGTTTTAAGCATGCGCATGCATCTTTGGTAGACGCGGCGCAGTTTTCTGCAAAACACACGATATGCATGCAAATGGTGCTTTGGCAGAACGCTCGCGTGGATTTCTACCAAACGACGTGAAAAGCATGCCGATGCTGCTCTTTTTAGCACCCGCACATGGATTTGTGCCAAAACGCGTTTTAAACATGCGCATGCATCTTTTGGTAGACGGGGACGCAGTTTTCTGCAAAACCACACGATATGCATGCAAATGGTGCTTTTGGCAGAACGCGCGCGTGGATTTCTGCCGAACGACGTGAAAAGCATGCCGATGCTGCTCTTTTTAGCACCCGCACATGGATTTGTGCCAAAACGCGTTTTTAGCATGCACATGCATCTTTTGTTAGACGCGGACGCAGTTTTCTGCAAAACCACACGATATGCATGCAAATGGTGCTTTTGGCAGAACGCGCGCGTGAATTTCTACCAAACGACGTGAAAAGCATGCCGATTCTGCTCTTTTTAGCACCCGCACATGGATTTGTGCCAAAACGCGTTTTAAGCATGCGCATGCATCTTTTGGTAGACGCGGACGCAGTTTTCTGCAAAACCACACGATATGCATGCAAATGGTGCTTTTGGCAGAACGCGCACGTGGATTTCTACCAAACGACGTGAAAAGCATGCCGATGCTGCTCTTTTTAGCACCCGCACATGGATTTGTGCCAAAACGCGTTTTAAGCATGGGCATGCATCTTTTGGTAGACGCGGACGCAGTTTTCTGCAAAACCACACGATATGCATGCAAATGGTGCTTTTGGCAGAACGCGCGCGTGGATTTCTACCAAACGACGTGAAAAGCATGCCGATGCTGCTCTTTTTAGCACCCGCACATGGATTTGTGCCAAAACGCGTTTTAAGCATGCGCATGCGTCTTTTGGTAGACGCGGACGCAGTTTTCTGCAAAACCACACGATATGCATGCAAATGGTGCTTTTGGCAGAACGCGCGCGTGGATTTCTACCAAACGACGTGAAAAGCATGCCGATGCTGCTCTTTTTAGCACCCGCACATGGATTTGTGCCAAAACGCGTTTTAAGCATGCGCATGCATCTTTTGGTAGACGGGGACGCAGTTTTCTGCAAAACCACACGATATGCATGCAAATGGTGCTTTTGGCAGAACGCGCGCGTGGATTTCTACCGAACGACGTGAAAAGCATGCCGATGCTGCTCTTTTTAACACCCGCACATGGATTTGTGCCAAAACGCGTTTTTAGCATGCACATGCATCTTTTGGTAGACGCGGACGCAGTTTTCTGCAAAACCACACGATATGCATGCAAATGGTGCTTTTGGCAGAACGCGCGCCTGGATTTCTACCAAACGACGTGAAAAGCATGCCGATTCTGCTCTTTTTAGCACCCGCACATGGATTTGTGCCAAAACGCGTTTTAAGCATGCGCATGCATCTTTTGGTAGACGCGGACGCAGTTTTCTGCAAAACCACACGATATGCATGCAAATGGTGCTTTTGGCAGAACGCGCACGTGGATTTCTACCAAACGACGTGAAAAGCATGCCGATGCTGCTCTTTTTAGCACCCGCACATGGATTTGTGCAAAAACGCGTTTAAGCATGGGCATGCATCTTTTGGTAGACGCGGACGCAGTTTTCTGCAAAACCACACGATATGCATGCAAATGGTGCTTTTGGCAGAACGCGCGCGTGGATTTCTACCAAACGACCTGAAAAGCATGCCGATGCTGCTCTTTTTATCACCCGCACATTGATTTGTGCCAAACGCGTTTTTCGCATGCACATGCATCTTTTGGTAGACGCGGACGCAGTTTTCTGCAAAACCACACGGTATGCATGCAAATGGTGCTTTTGGCAGAACGCGCGCGTGGATTTCTACCAAACGACGTGAAAAGCATGCCGATGCTGCTCTTTTTAGCACCCGCACATGGATTTGTGCCAAAACGCGTTTTTAGCATGCACATGCATCTTTTGGTAGACGCGGACGCAGTTTTCTGCAAAACACACGATATGCATGCAAATGGTGCTTTTGGCAGAACGCGCGCGTGGATTTCTACCAAACGACGTGAAAAGCATGCCGATGCTGCTCTTTTTAGCACCCGCACATGGATTTGTGCCAAAACGCGTTTTAAGCATGCGCATGCATCTTTTGGTAGACGCGGACGCAGTTTTCTGCAAAACCACACGATATGCATGCAAATGGGGCTTTTGGCAGAACGCGCGCGTGGATTTCTACCAAACGATGTGAAAAGCATGCCGATGCTGCTCTTTTTAGCACCCGCACATGGATTTGTGCCAAAACGCGTTTTAAGCATGCGCATGCATCTTTGGTAGACGCGGGCGCAGTTTTCTGCAAAACCACACGATATGCATGCAAATGGTGCTTTTGGCAGAACGCTCGCGTGGATTTCTACCAAACGACGTGAAAAGCATGCCGATGCTGCTCTTTTTAGCACCCGCACATGGATTTGTGCCAAAACGCGTTTTAAACATGCGCATGCATCTTTTGGTAGACGGGGACGCAGTTTTCTGCAAAACCACACGATATGCATGCAAATGGTGCTTTTGGCAGAACGCGCGCGTGGATTTCTGCCGAACGACGTGAAAAGCATGCCGATGCTGCTCTTTTAGCACCCGCACATGGATTTGTGCCAAAACGCGTTTTTAGCATGCACATGCATCTTTTGTTAGACGCGGACGCAGTTTCTGCAAAACCACACGATATGCATGCAAATGGTGCTTTGGCAGAACGCGCGCGTGAATTTCTACCAAACGACGTGAAAAGCATGCCGATTCTGCTCTTTTTAGCACCCGCACATGGATTTGTGCCAAAACGCGTTTTAAGCATGCGCATGCATCTTTTGGTAGACGCGACGCAGTTTTCTGCAAAACCACACGATATGCATGCAAATGGTGCTTTTGGCAGAACGCGCACGTGGATTTCTACCAAACGACGTGAAAAGCATGCCGATGCTGCTCTTTTTAGCACCCGCACATGGATTTGTGCCAAAACGCGTTTTAAGCATGGGCATGCATCTTTTGGTAGACGCGGACGCAGTTTTCTGCAAAACCCCACGATATGCATGCAAATGGTGCTTTTGGCAGAACGCGCGCGTGGATTTCTACCAAACGACCTGAAAAGCATGCCGATGCTGCTCTTTTTATCACCCGCATATTGATTTGTGCCAAAACGCGTTTTTAGCATGCAC